>NC_143550.1:11751250-12057500 GCF_054136105.1 Typopeltis vanoorti
AACATTAATTAATTGCAATGCTGGATCACCTAACAACATTGTGAACAACCACAATAATGCCCTGTTGATGAAGTCCTTTCAATTAGAGCGACAGTTGAGATGAGCAGTCATTCAGATATTTTTGATCAGATAGTGTACCTTCTTTGTTCCTTGGAAATATATGATTATCAAAAAATAGCCAGTCAGACCAAATTTCCAAAGAGTAGTTTTGATATGGTGCCAGTAGAAGTAAGAATGTGAATATATTAATTTTTTTAATGCGAATACTTTACCCATGAAAGGTTGTAAACCAATTGTGCATTAATACCATTGATGGAATAAGGTATAGAAAATCTAACAATTTTATTCTAGAGGAACATTAAAGTTTTTCCAGCTACTTCAGACTTCGAAATAAGTAGGATAGTGGTCTCACACGCACAACTTCACCTAAAGACTTTAATAAATTCCCATAAAATCTGCTAACACCTTTTATCCCCCGTATAGGGAGGCCTTATTAGCCCTAAACGTTTTGGAGAAGAAAGCGGTAGTTTAATCACCACCGGTAGATTATCAGAGATAGCTGACCCAAAACTATCACTAATTCTTCATGATATCCATTTAAAAGACTCAGTTCACAAATGTCGTCATGTCCTGCTCCCTAATCCTAATACTTTGTTTAATTTCTGAAGTTAGTGTGAGTTATGCGGTCGATTTTCTTGAATTTACATTACGTAAAAACCCAGTTTCTTTTAGAAAAACCCGTAATATTGTAATATTGTAATATTGTTCTGCTTCATGAATATGGTTGTGATACTGAGCATCTCTTTCATTTGTGGTTAAGTTGATAAAGATCATGATGAGGACTAGTATAAGAAATTGCAGCAGGGAAGATATCATACCTAGGCTGGAAACATTTAGTGTTCTGGGACAGTGTTAGTAAGTTGCTTACTTCTGCAGTCTGTATAATGGTTTCTTTTCACAGATATTCAGATGACTAGATCTGTAGGCCACATTAATTAGGACGCAGAAATTAGTGGTGTAATTAATGAGTTATACAGTAGTGCTGAGATAACTTTTAAAACTTTTGTAGAATATTCTCTGAACTTTGTCTACATATTCTTAGTGCCTAGTGCACCTCTTCAAATTCAAAAGTTTCTCCAAATGTTCCTTAAATACAGCATTCCTGAGTCCATTTCCTCTACTCAACTGGCATGATTGCATTGTGCAGCATTGAACTTACTGCAACGTACTTTCATCTTCCCATATTACCAACCAATCCTCCTGTAACCATGTCATTTTAGAGCTTCGTTACATCATTCTTCCAAATTTAGCATTACCATCCAACAAGTGAATATCTTCGACATTGAAATAAGTACACTTCTCGGAAAGAATGTTTGTTCCTTACACTATTGTGAGGAACAAAGAGCCATGTCGCCCACCTGAATAAAATGCATGAACTACTTTCTCTACGATGAGTGCAGCAGTCCTAAAGGGACTATTTTCCAAAAGCATACAATTGCGATCAATGGGAATTTTGGACCATTTTACATGTAGGCATGTAACAAGGTCCTGGACTGTAATTGGGGTCGATTTCCCTTGACTCACCAACTCTCCAGTTCATCCGACTTATGTGTAGTAGGATTTAGATCGGGGCTCTGTGGAAGTCAGTCAAATGTGGTCACCTTGTTGTCCACAAACCACGCAATTACAGCAGCGGTTCTTGTAACATTGTGCATTATTTTGTTGAAGGAGGCAATGGTCAGTTTCTTAGAAACGCCACAAAGTAGGAAAATTGCATTGTTCAAAATGTTGAAATAACTATCAGAGTTCAATGTTAGTGGCACCACAAACAGAGGTACGAAGATAAACTAGGGAATCTAGGACCATACGATCACATCGCCACCAACAA
Source organism: Typopeltis vanoorti (assembly GCF_054136105.1). NCBI lineage: Eukaryota > Metazoa > Arthropoda > Arachnida > Uropygi > Thelyphonidae > Typopeltis > Typopeltis vanoorti. Next base: position 11,753,139 of record NC_143550.1, read on the forward strand.
ATTCCATAGTTAGGGTTGCATACTCTGTAAGCCGGTTCAGCGTGATTAACGGTTTCATAACATAATAATATTTTGCTAAAGCTTTTAATAAACGGCCAGTTGGTAAGTTAGTATCTAAATGTGGACAGATGCAGTTAGACAACAGGCTAGTGAATTGAATAGAATTGCTGTCTCTATATATCAATACGTGTTTGTGGGAGCAAGTATTACACAACAGACAGGCCACTATGTACTGTTACGGCTTCTTTGGGTTGTTATTGCTTATCTTATATGTTGACGATATTGGGAGAGTTGTGTAAGAGTTGGGAGAGTGTGTAAGTTTTGCAGAAGATATAAAGATGAAGAGTGTTCATGAGTAGTGAAGCATGTATTGCGGTTTGCAGGTGGATTTCAGGGGCTGGAAAAGCAAATGAATTGCACTAATAGTGAAGGGTTGTAAAATGTGAAGGGTTGATTATCAAAGAAAGTGCCATACAGATTAATCAAAAGGATGTAAGTTATATAGATATAGTTTCTATATAATTTCTAAAACTATACAAAATTTATATCTCTGAAATCAAGCCGTAGAGCTCTTTCTATGAAGTACTTAATCTAGGTAGGTTGATCATAATTACTATGATGCACTACCTAGAGTTCACTCTTGAAGGATACAACTCTCTGTTGTATCTTTCAAGAGTGAACTGCTTTTCAAGTGTATAAACGTGCTTGCTCTTTTAATGCTTCTTTCTGCCCAGACTGAATTGGGTGATCTCTGAGCTCTCCTAAAAGACTGTTTCTGCCTGGTCTCTGATAAGTACGGTAGACTCGTGTACTCGACGATGTTTTGTGCAGCCTCGCGGACCGAAGGATGGCTAGGTGACAGTACTTACTTCTGGTTGTACTGGGCTGAGTTTCGGGTCTATGATCGCGTGAAAAGCAGAATTCATAAAAGATCCAGTTTTGAAGCTACTAGAAAGGGAATCACCTTTTAGGTCACTCACAAGTTTTTGGAAATGTCAATTTGAGCAATTGGAATTGCCTGGTTTCTGAACAGAATCAACCAGTTCGGAACAGCTGGCATGACATTGAAACATTTATTAAATGCACAAATATGCAAATATCTTATCAGCAGCAATCTTGTCTTTTAAACAGTGCAAGACAATTCCGATTATTAGGATTTTATTCTTATAGCTCTCTGGTCAAAATTTCTAAACTTTCGACATTTCTATATATATATATATATATATATATATATATATTAAGATTTGGAATAAGTTTGATATTTAATATCCACAAGTTCCATTTGAAGTTTTGATATTTAACATGTAAATATGTAATTAAAATACAATTTTATTAATACTGACCATTTTAAAGCAAACTTATATTAAAACCTACCAGTTTCGCCAGCAGACTGTCTGGCTTTTTCAAGGCGTTTACAGAAAGACATAAAACTAGTAAATGCAAATTGAAAGAAAAATAAAAAAACATCGTAAACCAACTAGTAGCTAAGGTTACACGTACGCGTGGCAGAGAGGAATTATTGTTCTTATTCATTATCACGCATACATGTTTGTTGTAAACGTGTAATGTGATTACTGGCTAGCTGTAGTTCAGATTGATTAAGAGAGAGGATCAGGTTTTTCCACGAACTGTTTAGAATTACACCGTGATTTCTGTTGAGGTTTCCGCCGTTTATTGACACTATTGTGGCTTCCTTAAATAAACGATGTCTGTAGTCGTCATCGAGATATGGCATGGAGCTGTTTTGCCACTCTATCGTGTGGTTAGACGTACAGAAATGATGTGCTAAGCCGAAAGAGATACTTCTGTTGTGGTTTACATCACAAACATGTTCTTTTTGTCTGATTTCTAAACTTCGTGAAGTTTGTCTGATCTAAGCAAGATCACAGGAGCAGGGAATGTAATATACTCCTGGATATTTGTAGAAAGGCACATTATCTTTTGGGGATCTAAAACGTGTATGGTGCTGGTGATTGGTTTGAAGACCACTCTGATGTTGTAGGCTCTTAGTATTCTTGCTATATGATAAGAAATTGACTTCATTGAAGGGATCACTAAAGTAGAAATGTGCTGGGAGTGTAATTCTTCTTGTCTGGGGTTGTCATTGTATAGATATTTTTTGATGATGTTTTGAGGATATTCATTTTGTGATAATGTGTTGGCTATTAGTGAGAGTTCAGTCTGTGTATCCTCCTCTTCTGATATAAACTTTCTGGCTCTATATTTCAACATGTGGATAATGCTCAGTTTGTGTGTCTTGTGATGGTTTGAAGTATAATGAAGATATCTTCCAGTATCTGTGGGCTTTCTGTAAATAGATAATTTGACAATGTTTGATTGTTTCTTTATCAAGATGTGTCTAAAACATGAAGTTGGTTGTTGTTTTCCGCTTCCAGAGTGAATTTTATCTTGTTATGCATTGAGTTGATTTAATCTACAAACGATTTTAGGTTTTTTAAGCTGTCTTGCCATATAATGAAGATATCGTCAACATATCTTCACCATGTAGATGGTCTGGGGGAGATTGTGGAGAGAATTTCTTTTTCAAGTTGTTCCATGAAAAGGTCTGCACAAGATGTCGTGATAGTGGGCTTCCCATTGCTAGGCCTTCTAATTGTTGGTCTATGGTGTTGTTAACCTTTAAGAAATTAGATTGAAGGCAGTGTCTAAACATCTGTGTGATGTCTAGAGGAAAGAGATCTTGGATGATGTTAATTACCTCTTCTACTGGTACACTGGTGAAAAGGGATACGACATCTAGACTGGTTAGCATGTCTGTTGGTGCAATCTTAATGGCTTGGAGTTTATTTACAAAATGTTGACTATTCTTGATATACGATTCTGTTGATCTTATTTTATTATTTAATAAGTTTGCAAGATGCTTTGCCAAAAGGTAGGTTGGTGATGATTATCCATCAACTATTGGACGGAGAGGTATATCCTGTTTATATATTTTAGGTGTGCCATATAGTCTTGGAGTGATAGGATGGTTCACTTCTTCTGGCCAAATGTTACAAATTTCTGATTAGTCGGTTTGTTTCATTATGATTTTTTATTGTGGGGTCTCTGCCTTGTTTTAAAATGGTCAGTATTAATAAAATTGTATTTTAATTATAAAACGACCAAAGTGTTCAGTTTAAATAGATAAATATGTAATTCAGCATATACCGTTGATTGAATTTCTTGACGGAGGTGGAGAAGATATGAAACCTTCAGCTGATTTTTGACAAGTACTGGAAAGTTAGAGACATTGCAAGAAACAAGGGGAACACACGATTTATTATGGTAATAATAAGGAAAATAAAAGTTAAGTTTATAATGTCACTTAGCAAACCCTTATGATCTCTGTATATGGAGGACTAAATGCCGATTAGATCAAATGCCGATTATTTGAAGTTATCTTCAAAAATAACCAGTTTGATGGAATGCCATTTGTTTAGGTTCATGCACGGGAAAAGGAATGATATGATGAAGATATAAGTTCGTGAAGTGGCTTTTGCAAGTATTCATGTGGAAAAGGCTTTATATAGAAGAATGATACAGAGGTACAAAAAGAGACCACGGAATTTTAATAGAACTTCCATGGCCTGATGGAACTTTTAGAGAACACACATCTGTCACACCCTGATATTATTATTATTATTATTATTATTATTATTATTATTATTATTATTATTATTATTATTATTATTATATGCAGACAAAATTAACTATATTGAGAAATCCACTGACTCAACTAGTTGATTATGTATATAGAGGATGTCCCTGAATTCATGGCCCAAAAATCAGGGGATGATAGCACCGAAACCACCAATATTCGTCATAGAATATGCGGCCGCAAACGCAGCCCGGTGCAGGTATGGCCTGAACTTCCATGGCCTGATGGAACTTTTAGAGAACACACATCTGTCACACCCTGATATTATTATTATTATTATTATTATTATTATATAGAAAAAAAAGACGCCATATTAGAAATTACAGCAAGATCGTCAAACAAGAAATATGAAATGCTACAAATGCCAAGAAGACCTAACGGGGGAAGAAAACCACGTAACATGTAGGAACTGCCAAAGAAACATGCATTTTCTATGTTCAGTATTGTCTGAGGCTACTTGGCAGCGAAAATCAAACAAGAATCGTGACGAATGGAAGTGTCCCCATTGCAGAGACAACAAAGGAATGTCGCCTTCGACCGCAGGCGGAAAACAGCCAATGCAGAAAACAACCGCAGGCTGTAAACAGCTATCAAAAACAGAGGGAATTAAAAACAAAAAAACAACAACGGAAACCCAGGTGAGCCAACTTTAAATGCATTACTCGAAAATAGATTACAAAACCTAAAAGACTGTTTAATCGATTTTGTTGGAGAACTATTTCAAAAACATACCGCACAAATTACAGAAAAATTTAACCAATATGAGGAATTTATTAAATTTAATAATAACTCGGTAGAAGGTATGTTACAGACCGTTAGAGAAATTAAAAACTGCATCAACGAGCTAACTGAAAGACAGCATAATTTAATTAAAGAGACAACGGACCTACGGCAAGAACTAAACTCATTAAAGCAACAGTACGAGCTCTCAAACCAACAGCAGCACAAAAATGACCTCCTCATAAATGGTCTCCCAGAAATAGCTACGGAACATCTAAGAGACACTGTAATACAACTGAGCCAAAAAATCGGCTCTCCCATTGAATCAGAGACATCCAGTCAGTGCATCGGTTACCACAAAAAAGGAAAAGAGAAAATAATACCCGTCTTTCTCCCGTCGTAGTGCGACTCACCAACAGCCTAACAAAAACTACACTTATAAAAGCTAGCAGGATTAAAAATCCAGTAGTCAAGGATCTGAAAGGAGACCACGAAAATACCCCAATATACTTGTCCGAATACCTTACGTCATATTATCAGAAAATATTCTACCAAGCAAGGAAAGTAAAAACAGAAAACAATTACCAGTTTATATGGATAAGAGACAGCAAAATATTCCTTAGAAAGACACAAGACGCAAAACCAATCGAAATAAAATCCGTAGATGACCTCAACAGGCTGTCACATTGAAAGGAATATTGACAACTTGTAAAGAAGGAACAGCACACCAACCAACATGAATGCAGCCCATCAAGCAGACGTAATCATCCCGGAACATGATAATTGCCACATTCTGAAATCAATGACAGAATGGAAACAACTGACTATCCCCCAAAAAGGATTATCTATTCTCCACATCAACATCAGAAGCATTCAAAAATACTGGCTGACCCTGCAAGCTTATCTGAAGGAAGATATAGACGAAATAGACATTTTAATACTCAATGAAGTATCTACGACAAACGAAGAGGCATCCTCCTACCAAATGCCACACTTCCAACAACACAAACACTGCAGACAAACAAAACGAGGCGGTGGTATAATAATATTTACCAAACATAAACTAGAAGTAAGAGAATTAAACTATAAATTATAATACGTAGAAAACATATGCATCGAAATTAAAAACACCAAACAAGAAATCTCCCTGATATTAAACGCAATATACAGACCACCCATCTTAAGCACCACAAAATTTTTAGATGAACTAAACAGATGGCTTTCAGCCACGAAAGTAGGCACCACAAAATACTTGATAATAATAGGAGACATTAATATAAACATTAGGAACATAAATAACAACGCAGAAAAATACCTAAAACTATTATCGGCATATAACATAACCCCAACCATACAGTCGTATACACGAGAAGAGATAGTCGGAAACACAACAACCTCAACCTGCATTGATCATATAAATATAAGGGCCCTCCAAACAGCCACACAAAAGCCGCCATAACATGCAAACTAGCAGACCATTATTTCACAGCATTGCAGTTACACACTAAACCAGGACCCATAAAAATCACTGAGACTACAAAACAGTATCACAGCATTGTAAACGAAGCAATAGTGAACGATGAAATCAGAAAAACAGACTGGATGCAGATAGCATCTTTAGCCTCTGTTGAAGCTGTATATAATAATCTTAAACTTGCATTTAACAAAATATATAACAAAGCATTAACAAAAATAAAAATACATCCCCAAACAAAACAAAATCCATGGATAACAGACAACATACTAACAGACATACGAAGAAAAGATGCCCTATGGAAACAACTTAAGAAGTCGCCGAACAATATCGCTTTAAAAGCTGAATACAAAAGAAAACGGAATCTCCTAACAACCCAGATTAGAACGGCAAAAAGAGACTATTATAGCAACAAATTAACAAGAGCTCAGAATGACATAAAGGAAACCTGGCACCTGATTAATGAAATGCTGGACAATATACACAGAACTGCTGCTTCAGAAACAATAAAACACAGCTTTGCTTGCGATCCCAAATCCCTCAAACAGTTGGCAAACAACTTTATCAGCACTTCGTGAACTCTGCCCAAAAGCTACAAGAAACAACTTTTCCTCACAAAATCGAACATTCTCCACTAGGTTCACGAGCAACCCAGTCGATGTGGTTCCCCACAGTAACAAAAGAAGAACTATCATTGGCATCTCAACAAATTAATCCTAACAAAGGACCGGGGATAGACGGAATCAGACCAAAAGACATCAAGAAACACTCAATCAATTTACTTCCAATTATACAAAAACTGTTAAATAAATTCTTCGAAACGGGACACATACCTGAAACACTGAAGACTGCATTAATCACACCCATACACAAACAGGAAAAAAGAAACATAATAAGTAATTATAGACCTATCGGCACGCTGTCTGTAATCAACCAAATCATGGAGCGCATTGTACATCAGAAACTCTCCACATACGTTGGAAAATTTCAAATCATACCCAAAACACAATATGGCTTTCAAAAAAATAAAGGAACAGCAACACTCCTGGAAGATTTCACAGATCTAATAAACGCTGCATTGGATAAAAACAGAATAACATTAGGGGTATTCATTATCCTAACAAAAGCATTTGACACACTAACACATAAAACCTTGTTAACGAAACTTACCCATATCGGAATTGGAGGTCGTCTACTCCAGTGGTTTAAAGCATACACGAAAAACAGAAAGCATATCACACGTATAGGATCAGCATACAGCAAAGAGGTACATGCAACCTGTGGAGTACCGCAAGGAGCTGTCCTATCTCCCATTCTATTTAACATATACACACACGACATAAGCCAACCTCCCCCTAAAAAGTAAAATCTTCCAGTATGCAGACGACACGGCCATAGTAACCATTCACAACAATGCAAATATCGCTTACACAAATATGCAATACGACATCAATCAAATCACTAACTGGTTAACCGAAAACGGCATATATATAAACCCTGGAAAAACAAAGCTAAAGATATTCAAAATCCCCCAAACCCTGTCCACAGAAACTAAATATCTCACTATCAAACATTCATCCTCTTAAACACAAAGTGCAGAACCTATAATCACAACCATCACACAGGTGAAAACAACACGCTATCTTGGACTTCACTTCGATGCTGATCAAAGTTTGAATAGCCATACAAACTACCTACATACCAAGCTTAGGATAATAGCAAGCAAACTATACGGATTAAAAGACATTGCCCCAACCCACATAAAAATACTAATCTATAAAGCATTATGTGAAAACATTTTAAGATATGCAATCACATCATACGCATTCTGTGTAGACTACAGACTTAACAGGCTACAATGGTTGCAAGATAAAATGATAAAACTGATATTCTGGGAACAACCCACTCTTATGCAGGAAGCACGGACAAAACACAAAATATTTAAGGTGAAACACTTATGCCACTACACAGTCCTGTTAAAACATTACTACAGCCAAACCTATAGAGTAACCAGAACAACATATTACATAACAAGACCACAGTCAACAACCTACATAACATATAAATACAACAATCACTACGGAAAACCACCTGAAACTTTTAAGTGCCTGACATGATAAACAAACTGCCGGTCGACAACAGAAACTGGGAACATACAGAGAGCTGAAACAGGCATTATATAAATATTATAGCGAGAATGAAAATTAGAGCAATTCCAGTTTCTCTCTCCCCCACCACACATACACACACACACAAACCTATGACAACCCCCCCCCCTCTCAAAAACTATCACTACAAGAACACAAAGAAACAAACAAGCCATGTCTAAATCCTACCCTATTTTCAAAAAAAAAAGAAAAAAAGAAAAAAAAGTTAAACTGTAATAGCAGTCGAAGGCTTCCAAGCATGTACCAACAGACAGTAAATTCAACACCTCGCTTGTGACCAGTATAGGAACATAACCATGAAACCACCACCCTCTATCATCTATTATCTTCCTCAGATAAGCTCTGCTAAGCTTCGAGGAAGAAAATTATTAACTTGTAAGTATCTGTTATACACAATTGTAATGCGTTATAAATATTATATATATATATAATTACTACAGCAACTATGTATGCAATTCATCTGAGACATAAAAAAAATAATAATAAATAAATAAATAAAGTAAATAAATTATTATTATTATTATTATTATTATTATTATTATTATTATTATTATTATTATTATTATTATTATTATTATTATTATTATAGTAAGTATAATTATTATAGTAAGTATTGTATATAGTATATAGTATATAGTATATAGTATATAGTAAGTATATAAAATAGAAAGTATTATTATTATAGTAAGTATAATATTATTATACTTACAAAAATATGCAACACGACATCAATCAAATCACTAACTGGTTAACCGAAAACGGCATATATATAAACCCTGGAAAAACAAAGCTAATGATATTCAAAAACCCCCAAACCCTGCCCATAGAAACTAAATATCTCACTATCAAACATTCATCCTCCTATACACAAAGTGCAGTACCTAAAATCACAACCATCACACAGGTGAAAACAACACGCTACCTTGGACTTCGCTTACATACCAACATACTAAGCTTAGGATAATAGCAAGCAAACTATACGGATTAAAAGACATTGCTCCAACCCACATAAAAATACTAATCTATAAAGCATTATGTGAAAACATTTTAAGATATGCAATCACATCATACGCTTTCTGCGCAGACTACAGACTTAACAGGCTACAATGGTTGCAAGATAAAATGATAAAACTGATATTCTGGGAACAACCTACTCTTATGCAGGAAGCATGGACAAAACACAAAATATTTAAGGTGAAACACTTACGCCACTACACAGTCCTGTTAAAACATTACTACAGCCAAACCTATAGAGTAACCAGAACAACATATTACATAACAAGACCACAGTCAACAACCTACATAGCAGATAAGTACAACAATCACTACAGAAAACCAGCCGAAACTTTTAAGTGCCTGACATGATAAACAAACTGCCGGTCGACAACAGAATCCTGGGAACATACAGAGAGCTGAAACGGGCATTATATAAATATTATAGCGAGAATGAAAAGTAGAGCAATTCCAGTTTCTCTCTACCCCACCACACATACACACACACACACAAACCTATGACAACCCCCCCTCTCAAAAACTACCACTACTAGAACACATTGAAACAAACACACCATGTCTAAATCGAACCCTATTTGCAAAAAAAAAAAAAAAAATTAAACTGTAATAGCAGTCGAAGTCTTTCAAGCACGTACTAACAAACAGTAAAATCAACACCTGGCTTGTCACCACAATAGGAACACAACCATGAAACCACCACCCTCTGTCATCTATTATCTTCCTCAGATAAGCTCTACTAAGTTTCGAGGAAGAAAATTACTAACTTGCAAGTATCTGTTATACACACTTGTAATGCGTTATAAATATTATATATATATAATTACTACAGCAACTATGTATGCAATTCATCTGAGACATAAAAAAAAAATTTTAAAAAAATAAAAAAAATTCTGTATAATCCTTATTGTAAATACTGTAAATATTATTATTGCATGTAACTTATACTGAGACATAATAAAATGTTTAAAAAAAAAAAAATTATAATTATGTATATCTAAATTCAAAAATTCTGTATAATCCTTATTGTAAATATTAGAAGAACATGTGTCGTAAATATAGAGGCAAAAAGTATTTTGCAAAAAAAAAAAAAAATTCTAATTGAAATCCAATGTAGAAAATGTAGCACTTGGTGCTGAATTCTCTAAAATTATAAGTTGCAATGTCACTCAAGGTGTTCATTGTAAGTGTAAATATTTTAGCAGATCAATAAAAATATTATCATATCAAAAAAAAATTATTATTATTATTATTATATATGCAGACAAAATTAACTATATTGAGAAATCCACTGACTCAACTAGTTGATTATATATATAGAGGGTGTCCTTCAATTCATGGCCCAAAAGTCAGGGGATGACAGCGCCGAAACCACCAATATTTGTCATAGAATATGCGGCCGCAAACGCAGCCCGGTGCCGGTATGGAACTCAGACGAGGCGGCGTGGATTAAATGCACTGGATTGGCCAAACTCCAGCATTCCCAGCGTCGACCGGACACAAGATGGAGTAGTTTAGGAAGGCAGAGAAAGCCGATATGCACCTGACGTATGGCATAGCCGAGGGCAATGGTAGAGAGGTGCAAAGACTGTACCGTGTGCACGAACATAAAATGTTTGCTTCAGCAGTGGATTAAGGCACCTTCCACGTTAGTCTACATGATGCCGGACGAGCACGGACGGCCAGAACGCCAGCTATGAGCGAGGACATCTTGTGTGTGGTGACAGATAACTCAGGTACAAGTATGCAATTCGCCACCCAGAGCCTGGATATGCATCGGAACGGTGTCCGGTTGAGTACTGCATGAAGAAGGGCTACAGGGCCTATCACTTGCATGGAGTGAAGGCGTTAACAGCTGTTGATAATCCCCTGTGCATGGACTTGACCCAGTGATTCCTGCAGCAAAGTGTCGTATAGCCTGATTTGCCCCTCATGTGCTCTTTATGGATGATTCAACTTTCTCACATGAAAGCGTAGTCAATGTCCATATTGCTCATTTGTGGGCGCCCAGAACTCCCATGGTATACGTCTACAGTCAAACCAGTAACGGTTCGCCATCAATGTCTAGACAGTGATCATGCATGACTACTTAATTGGACCCTACCAACTGCTGGACCGCCTCGATGGGCAAACGTACCGTATTTTTCTGCAACAGGTTTTGCCGGAATTGCTTCAGGATGTTGAAGTCGCCATCCGCTCCCGTATGTAGTTCCAGCAAGATGGGGCACCTACCCATTTCAGCATGAATGTGCGTCAGTATCTTAATGCCACATTTGGGAACCAATGGATTGGGCAAGGTGGTCCCATCCCGTCGCCCCTCAGATCGCCCGATCTTTCTTATCTCGATTTCTTTCTGTGGGGACATTTGAAGAGTGTCGTGTGCGAGACGCCCATGCATTCAGCGGAGGTTCTGGTAGCCGGACTGTCCGTCGGGCTATCAGATCGGGCGCATCGCCGGCTGCGACGGCGATGCGCGCGATATATATATATATATATATATATGTTATATCAAAAATGAATATAATATTCACTGCGGAAAGGCCACTCGACGCTTCAATATCCCAGATATGATAAATAAACTACCTTTTGAATGCAGGAACCTACCAAACTACAATAGCCTGAAAAGAGCTTTCAGGACATGCTATGAACAAGAAACAAGCACCTCACACACCTTAATGAAAGTCACACTCTCATACACATTACAAACTTAATGAAACACAAGATATTAGTTCAGGCTTTATAGTTCAGCGACGCGTCATGACACTCCAAATTATCGTGCTGCGTGTGTCCCTATGTGTGCGTGGGAATGAAATTCTCAACCTACGGCTGTAGTGGATATCAGACCTATCAAACATCAGCCTAATTCCTACACAGCAATCAAAATAATAAACAATAACTAACCAGTGCCATCTTCAGATCTTCTTCTTCTTCTTCTGCAGCTTCTCCCACTTAAGTGGGGTCACTGCTGGTGATGAATCTCCTCCACACCTTCCTGTCTTGGGCTGTCACCACATCTAAGTTCTTCATCCTCAAGTCCTCTTCTACCAGCTCCCTCCATCTCTTCTTTGGCCGCACACGCTTCCGCTTTCCTTGCACATCCATCTGCATGACCCTTCTTCCCACATATTCGTCCTCCCTCCTCATCACATGACCAAACCACCTCAGCCTTGCCTCTTGTATTTTCGCTCCTAAGTTCGTAACTTTCACTGTTCCCCTGATCCTTTCTGTTCACACCACACATCCACCTAAGCATTCTCATCTCTGCTACTTCCATCCTGCTGATGCTATTTTTCCTCAGGGCCACAGTTTCTATAGCATATATCATAGCTGGCCTCACTACTGTCCTATAGATCTTGCCTTTCAGATTGATCGGCACCCTATTATCGCATAACACTCCAGCCATCTCCCTCCAGTTTCTCCAACCCGCTTGTATCCTGCATCCCAATTCCTTCTCAGCTCCTCCATCTTCTTCCATTGTTGAACCTAAGTATCTAAAGTCTCTCACCTTCCTGGCGACATTTCCTTCCAGCTCCAGATCCCTGTCCGCCGCCCTCTGTGCAACATATATACTCTGTCTTAGTTCTACTCAGTCTCATACCTCTTTCTTCCAGTACTTTTCTCCATCTTTCCAGTTTAGTTCCCGCTTCTACTCTTGAATCTGCACATAGAAAGATGTCATCTGCATACAACATTGTCCAAGGCGCATCTTCTCTCACCTCCTCCGTCACCACCTCCAATCAAACCAATAAACAAGAACTAACCAGTGTAATCTTCAGATAATAATAATAATTATTAATATTACTTGACACCTCCAGGGAGTCCATAGACTCATCGAGGGAGGGCACCTGCTCTACAACTCTGTCTCCACCAACTCAATCCACCAACTCAATCCACCAACTGACCACAACTACACCCAACGCTGGTATTTCCACAGATAATACAAACATCCATGCCCAAGGCGGGATTCGAACCTGCAGCCTTTTGGCTGGAGAGCGGATAAGCTAACTTAACCACTCGGCCATTTTATAAGATTATAAGCCTTTTTTAAGATTATTAAAAAAGCTTCGATGATGCAAGCTGAGAAATTACATCTCAACCGAGATCAAGAAAAAGGGGGAAAAAATCCATATATTACATTTAAGTGCTGTAGTTGATGAACAGTATTTTTCTACCCACTGCAGGGTGAAGGCCTCTCCCATTGCAGGAGGTTTTGGGTCTGCTACTCCCATGGTGACCCAGTCCATATAGGAAGAGTATATCTATACTTGGGGGAATGAATGTATGAAGGTGGAAAGCAATCGCAAACATCCATGCGTACAAGGGATTTGAACCCGCAGCCTCTTGGCGGGAGAGAAGATACGCTAACCACTCAGCCAACCAGGCCGACTGTAGTTACTGTACTGTAGTTACAGCTATAGTTACTGCGCTTAAATATATTAAAGCAAAAATTGTAAATATGTATAACTTATTGTTATTGCATAAAATGCTGTAAAAACGCAATGTTATTCAACCGCAATTATAAATTACCAACTAGAGTAACTATCATTATACAGAAAAAAAAGGAAACTTGTATGAATTTCATTGTTACAAAAAATATAAATAAATAATTAAGAACTATATGTGGTGTAAACTCATATAATATAATAAAAAAAATTCGATTTTTTATATGGAAATCTAATATGAAAATTAACCATAATCTGCAGCACTAAGTTGCTGTACTTCGTAAAATAACATGATCATGATGAAATGTTACTTAATTATTGTACATAGGTAAATATTTTTGATATCAATAAATATTTTTCTTTATTGTTCTTTCAAATATTTACATACGTACAATGATCATCTATTTAGTATATTATTTTACAAGGTTCAGCACTTTGTGCTACATATAATGAGATTTAAATAGTAATGATGATAACAGTTTTTTTTATATAACAATCAATAATAATTTACAATTATATTGTTCAGAGTTACATAAGTTGTATAATATTACACGTTGTGGGTTACTATTTTTTTTTCAAGTTTGAAAAGGTGTGATTATACAACAGTATTTATACATATGCAATCTGAATATTATGTGTCCTTATTTTCACAAACATACGGTATAAACTCATGATTTACTTTTAAAATAATTTTTTTTTTTTACATTGCATACATTTGTTATTTGTTACAGTTATTATATACATTACATACATTTGTTACAATTATTATATACATTACATTCATTTGTTTACATATGATACATTACTTACATTTGTTTACATGTGATATTTACATTACGTACATTGGTTTACATATAATACATACATTGGTTTTCTTGTGATACGTACATTACATGCATTTCGTTACACATGATACATCTTGGATGAGAACTAATTTTTTTCCCTTTCATCCTCGAAGCTTAAATGTAAGCTTATCTGAGGATGACACCAGTTGGTTATTAGGCATTTTTTTTTTTGCTGTGTTAGGATGCTACGGAATCTATGATTGAGAAATTCGCGCACACTCACACGCACGCATGCACACACACGCGCGCGCGCGCGCACCCCCCCACCCCCCACAATAAATTCGAATGTACTGATGCGTTGCTGAACTGGAAGCCTGAGCGAATATATTGTGTTTCATTAAGTTTGTATTGTATTTTGGGTGCGTGTTTCTTGTTCGTAGTATGTCCTTAGAGCTCTTTTCAGGCTATTGTAGATTGTAAGGTTTCTGTATTCAAAAGGTAATTTGTTTATCATGTCTGGGATGTAGAAGTTTCGCGTGGCCTTTCCGTAGTGATTATTGTATATATATATGTGATATCATTAATAGTCTGAGGTCTTGTTATACGGTATGTATTTCTAACTGTCCTGTAGTTGGCATCGAAATAATGTTTTAGCAAGGCTGCATAGTGACATAAATGTTTTGCTGTCAGTATTTTGTGTTCTGCCATTGCAATGTTTATAAGGTCGTGATTTTCTCTTTGTTCCCAAAAGATCAGTTTTGTCATTTTGTACTGTAGCGACATTAATCTATTTAATTTGTAGGGTGTACAGAAAGCATACGTTGTTATAGCGTATCTTAGTATATTTTGGCATAGTGCTTTGTATATTAGTGTTTTTAGGCGTATGGGAACTATGTCTTTTAATCTGTAGAGTTTGCCACTTATTGTTCGGAGTTTGTTGTGTAGATGTTTTATATGGCTATTCCAGTTCATATCTGCATCGAGGTAAATTCCAAGATATCGTATTGTTGCAACCTGAGTGATTGTAGTGGTTTTGCTGTTCTGTGTGTTTTTTGTGTTGGAAAGTGGATGTTGGATGGTTATATATTTGTCATCAACTGGTCGAGTCAGTGGATTTCTGAATATCATTAATTTTGTCTTTTCTGAGTTTAGGTGTATGGAGTTTTTCGTGAGCCAGTCTATGATCAGATTTATATCTTGTTGCATATTTGTTTGGGCTATGCTTGCGTTATTATGGATGGATATTATTGCTGTATCATTTGCGTACTGGAATATCTTACCTTTGAGTGGTAACTGATTAATATCGTGCGTGTAAATGTTGTATAGAGTTGGGGAGAGTACAGCTCCCTGTGGCACTCCACAGGTTACTGGTAGCTCTCTGCTTCGGTTTGATCCGATACGTGTGATTTGCTTTCTATTTTGGAAGTAGTTTGTAAACCACCTGTGAAGAGGCCCGTCTATTCCAACATGCCCCAGCTTTTCTAACAAGGTTTGATGTGTAAGTGTATCGAATGCTTTGGTTAGATCTATAAAGGCTACCATGGCTATTTTGTTTTTGTCGAAGGCGGTATTAATTACGTCTGTAAAGTCTTCCAAGAGAGATGTTGTTCCCTTATTTTTCTGAAAACCATATTGTGTTTTGGGGATAATAAAATAAAGATCTCGGTGTATGCTGTGAGTTTCTTCTGTATGATCCGCTCCATAATTTGATTGATAATTGGTAATATTGCTATGGGTCTGTAATTGCTGATTAAATTTCTTTTTCCTTGTTTGTATATGGGTGTAAGTATGGCGTTATTTAGCATACTTGGTATCTGTCCTGTTTTAAATATGTTATTTATTAGTTTTAGTAGGATAGGCCTTAAACTAGTTGCATGTTGCTTTATATCTTTAGGTCTGATACCATCTATTCCTGGGCCTTTGTTTGGTTTGATTTGATGTATTGCTGAGAGACGTTCTGCTTCTTTTATGGTTGGGAACCATAATGTCTGTTTTGATCGCATCGCGGTCCAAGTGGAGGGTAGGAGGGGGAATATTTCTGTGAAGTTCTTGGATGGAGTCTGCAAAGTATTGGTTAAAGTCATTTGCTAGTTGTTGGATAGGTTTTGCGTCTTTCATGAAGCTGTGTTTTATGGTTTCAGAGGCAGTGGTGTTGGGAACAGAATCTAGCATCTCATTAATCAGATGCCAGGTTTGTTTCATGTTGTTTTGTGCGGAGGTTAGGTTGTCTCTGTAGTAGCTTCTTTTTGCATTTCTGATTTGTGTTGTAAGGCGATTCCTTGTTATCTTATATTCAGTTTTTAAAGTTGTGTTATTTGGATATCGCTTTAATTCTTTCCATAAAGCGTCCTTTCTGTGTATTTCTAGGATTAAGGTTTGTATTATCCAAGGATTTTGTGTTGTTTTTGAACGAATTCGGATTTTCTTTGTAGCTTTCTTATATATTTCCTCCAGTATGAGTTTAATGTTGTTGTATAAGATATCTACTGAATCTGATGCCAGGTGTTCCCAGTCTGTTTTTCTTATTTCGTGGTTGACTATTTCTTCGTCTATTATTGTTTTCTGTCGTTTTTCTTCTGTGGGACATTGCATGGGTATTGTCTTGGTGTGCAGGCTTAGAGCGGTAAAGTAATGGTCTGCTACTTTGCACTTTATGACTGATGCAGTGTAACTATTTGGTGATGCTCGGACGTTTATATCATATAGACAATAGGCAGTGATAATATTTCCGAATATTTCGTCTCTAGTACATGATGTTATTGTTGGTATTAGATTGCACATGGATAGTGTGTCTAGGTATTGTACAGTGTTGTTCTGGTTTTCATTTGCAATATTTATGTTTATGTCGCCAATTATCATTAGGTGTTCGGTTGAACATATTTCTTGGCTTGAAAGCCAGCAATTGAGTTCATGTAAGAATTTTATCATGTTTAGGTTTGGTGGGCTGTAAATAGCATTTAGTATTATGGGATGCTGTGTATTCGTGGTATTAATGATTTCGAGGCAGAGGGTTTCAGAATGCTCAAAACTGATAGGCCATTTCTTTTGCTATTAATTTTTGTTTCATAAATATTAGAATTCCACCCCGTCTTCTTGTTTGGCGGCATGATCTATGTTGTTGGAAGCTTGGAATTTGGAAAGCAGTCGCTTCGTCATTAGTTATGGATACTTCTGTAAGAATTAATATGTCAATAATATCAGTGTAATTCCTCAGATAAGCCTGTAATAATAACCAATGTGTCCGGATGCTTCTGATGTTAATATACAAGATTGAGAGCCCTCTCGCTTGTACTGTGTTTTGTTTCCATGCATCAAGAGATTCGAAAGTACAATTACTGATGTATTCTGGTGTAATTACATCAATCTGATGATTCACATTTATTTTTGTTGTGTTGAGATCTTCTTATTGAACTAAGTTAGAGTCTTTTGTTTCACTCTGGCAGCCTGTCTATATCTTCCGAGCTTTTTATCTGTATAGACTTTGAAGTCTGCGACTTTCTGATGAATATTTTGCCGTCTTTGATCCATAAAAATTGATATTTTTTTTCTGTTTTTTCCTTTCTTGCTTGGTACAAAAGATTTTGAATGAAAGGCGTTAGATACTCAGATAGAAAGATTGGCGTATTGTTTTGCGATGCATTTAAATCCTTGACTACTTGTTTTTTCAGTCTGCTGGCTTTTATGAGATTGTCTCTTGTAGCCTTGCTTTTCAAACGAACTATGACTGGTGCCGGTCGTGGCGAACCTTGTTTTCTGTTCTTCCTGGGAAACCGATTTATGGTCTGAATATCATCATGCTGTAAGGGGATGTCAATTGCATGGCCTAACTTTAGAACTACGTCTCTGAGATTTTCTGTGGTTCGTTTTCTGGAAGACCGTTTATGACAAGGTCTTTTTTATGTTGTTGTTGGTTTAAAACTTCGTATTGTTGTTTCAGGAAATTAAATTCTTGACGGAGTTCCGATGTGTCTTTTATCAATTTGTGCTGCCTCTCAGTTAATGCGTTAATGCTGGTTTTAATGTCTTTTACCGTTTGTAAGACTTCTTCGACTTTTGAATTATTAAATTTAACAAACTCTTCATATTCGCTAATTTTTTTTTGTTATTTCTTTATTCTGTTTATCAAATAGTTCTTGGACAAGATCTACCAAGCTGGCTTTTATATTTTCTAAACATTTTTCTAGTAATAAATTAACGGAACTCAAATTATAAGACTCACCGATGTTTTGTTGTCTGTTCAGTTCATCGTCCGATTCTGCCTCCGGCGTAATCAGTTGCGTCGTGGGTGGTGGCGTTTCTTTGTTCTCTCTACAGTTTAGGCACTTCCATTCTTCTCGTTTAGCATTGGATTTGCGTTGCCAGGTTGTTTCAGAAAGTCCGCAACATGTAAAGTGAAGATTCCTATGGCATTTCCTGCAGGTTATGTAACATCCGTCGGACAGCAATTCCTTCTGCCACTTGTTGCACTTCATGACTCTTATTTCTTCCTCTGGACAGCTGCAAAGATGGCGACGTCCTTTGTTCTGTACCCGTTAGCAACCGCGGTGTACGGTTCGATTTTTTTAGCACACTCAGATTTTGGATTCCACTTGGCCGATTTCGATGAGTTATATGTCACTGTCTTCAGCGTGACAAGTATAGTTTCTTTATGACACTTTTAAATTAAAAACAGGAGTTAGAACCACATTAAAACTATAAAAACGGGACGAGCGATACGACCATGCAACCGTTCGTATGCCTACACAGCGCTCTCTCAAATATATAATAATAATAATAATAATAATAATAATAATAATAATAATAATAATAATAATAATAATAATAATAATAATAATAATAATAATAATAATAATAATAATAATAATAATAATAATAATAATAATTATTATTATTATTATTATTATTATTATTATTATTATTATTATTATTATTATTATTATTATTATTATTATTATTATTATTTGATTTGATATCAAATAATGATAATTATTATTATCATTATTTGCTTTGATGTCTTCACAACTTGTACAATGTTGTGAAGACATCAAATTCTGAGATCCTTGTCAATCAGCGGTTGACAAGGATCTCAGAACATGAGATCCTTGTCAACCTCTACTCCAAAACTCTGATATCCTCAACTTCCTCCAATTTTTCTTGCCAAGTGTATACAGTGCATAGCAATTTTGCCTAACAAGTATCACAACTGTAAACACTGCAAAAATGATTTGACTATTCTGTACTGTTTCCTACTAATATAATTTTTTCAATTCCTCCTGTAAGGCCAAGACATTTTCTTGATTTCTTGATAAAAATTAATTAACAATAGTCGGAAAAAAGACTCCTATAGCACACAACTAATGATTTTCCTCTTTCGAGGTTGTGTCCACTCATACATAACTTACTGATTCCTATCTGATATCCATTCAGCTTTCCAGCTAAGTGTAGTTGATCATCTAATCCCATCTGCTTCAGTTCATTTACCAACTTGCGGTGTGACAATGTATGAAAAGCCTTTGAAAAATCTACGTATGCCACTGTCAATGCATCTCTCTTTCCCAATACATTCGCCACCTTCTTACAGTTTATAAGCAAGTTGCTAAAATACGAGCTTACTTTGACAAACCCATGCTGAGAAGCACAAAGAAAATCACTGTTATTAATACACTTTTACATCAATACACGTATTTCTCACCAACCTCTCCAATACCCTAAATGACTCTCCAGATATACAGATCGGCTTATGATTTGTTGCTGTATCTTTATCACAATCTTTAGAAGAGGAAAAAGTTTGCCTTTCTTCTGCACCTCTGAGACTTTTGCTTTTACAAGAGGTTCAATAGGCAGGCCAAGACCAATTCTAAATCCTTTCAACATTCTCTTAAGACACGCAGTGATATGTCAGTCCTATGGTCTTATTGACATGTAGCTTAATTAACTCATCATATACTGCTTGCTCGTTCACGATTAATTTTTCTCTAATCTCATTCTCTACACTTCAGCTTTTGATTTCATTGAAGATGAAACACCTTGATGAATACCTCGATTATATCCCATACAGCAGTTACCAATCTCCCACTTTTATCCATTATCGTCATCATACCATTAGCGTTCTTCCTACTTGAACATATCGAAAAATATTCAGGAGGGTTTTTCGTGGCCAGGCTTGCTAATTTCTGTTCATATTGCACTTTTGTTTTCCTTCCTAACTGAGTCACCTTCTTGCCTGCTCTATTTACTCTTCGTGCTACTGATTATTACATTATTCATCTTGCAGTGTCTCCAGCGTGCTTTTTTTTTTAAATCATGTTAATCCGCTTATTCAGAAACTCGACACCTACGTTATTTAGCCTTTTGATGTTCGGAATACACTCACAAATTGATGCCCTCATATATTTCTTCTTAAGGTCCCAAGCAGAATTTATTTCTTAGTGTTCAACTCCTCCTTCCATGCTTCAGTTTCAAGCTGTTTCCCAAGTTTTTTTCATAATATCCAGCCTTCGTCTTTCACATGTTTCCTTTCATCACAGAAACTTCATATCACTAATTACAACTCAACCAATCACTTTATGATCACTTTCAGCAATTAGAGGAAAGTGGAAAATCTCATTGACAATTACATCGCTGATGAAATGATCAGATCTAGAACTGTGGATCCTCGACTCCCCTCCTTTACCTACTGCCTCAGAGAGTTGTCTCTCAATAAGTCGTGAAATTCATTTTTGTTATTCAAAAATGCTATGTCTTCATACCAATTTATTCTGCCTTAATTAAAATTACCTCTGATAATTCCCCTTCAAATCCACCATTCCAAGTTGCTTATGACTTCTTGATCACCACTGTCCTCTTCCTATCAACGTCCAACCCATGCTACACTGCATCAAAACCATTGCCACTCTTTCATGTGGGAATAATTCACCTGCTATCATCACTCACTTTTTTAATTCTCCTTTCTGTCCTACCTTTACCCTTCAATTTCTATTCCCTTTAGGATATCGTCTACTTCTAGCATGTGTCATTTATTCTAACGATTTGGAGGCGAATAAACTCAACCAATGAAACCATTTCATCTCCCTTATTTCTGATATCCCTGGCATTTGTTGATAAACATAGCAGTTCACTATTACATTTAAAAATAGTCCTATCCAAACCACCTGTTAATTGAGAATTTCTAACGATTTGGGGGCGAATAAACTCAACCAATGAAACCATTTCATCTCCCTTATTTCTGATATCCCTGGCATTTGTTGATAAACATAGCAGTTCACTATTACATTTAAAAATAGTCCTATCCAAACCACTTGTTAATTGTGAATTTCCCACCACACCTACCTTTGTACAATCACTTTTATCACCGCTTTCCACATGTATCTGCTCTGTCTCCACTAGCCTACAGACCACAGGTGGTCCTAGACTGCAGGCAGACATAAATTAATTAAATAAATATCTTTTTTTTAATTAACCAAGGAAATTAAAATTGAATAATAAGTAAACATTATTGAAATCAAATGGATACTTAAAAAAACAACAAATGGCATCAGAATATGCAAAGGCAGAAGCAATAAAACTAGATTGTTGTTCACTTCACTCCTCTTTTATTACTCGTCATTCTAGCACTACAATAATTTGTAGCAGCAGAAGGACGAATAATAAGAAGGGTGAAGTGAACAACAATATAGTTTTAATCCTCGGGCCCTCCCTTGCTGTTTTGTCAGATTTTAAGCGAACATGTTTCATCCACATTTCAACCAATAAAGGCATTCGAGAAAAAAAAAACTGGTGTTGTGCATTAGTTATGTAAAAGACATTAATTTGCACCTTTTCCAATATTGGAATCCTTTTTAGTGGAAAATGATCTTTTCGTTGATTCGGTGTTTCTGGAAAGGGTTTTTGACCACCTCAAAATTCTGTTTCAGAATTTTGAAACATGTTTTCTGAATAAGTTTTTATAAGAAATTTATTATTATTATTATTATTGTTATTATTACGGGAGACTCCGGGGAGTCCTTAGACTCATAATTTCTGTGGGTTAGAGATCTATTTCGGGCTTATTGTCATGAGAACGACTTATCGTTATTGAAAAAAGAACACTTAATTGGACTTTCAAGTGATAGTGGGCTTAAAATGCAATTCCGTGATCTTGGTTTGGCTCGATTCTGGATCTTTGCTTCAGTGAGAAGAGAATTTCCAGAATTATCTGAAGAAGCACCGAAAATCATCATGTAGTTTTCTACAACCTGTCTCTGTGATAAAGGATTTTCATCACTCCTTGAAATAAAAACAAAATACAGAAATCGTCTTAGCGTGTGTGCCGATCTTCGACTGAATTGACCAATATTGAGCCATATATCCAGCAAAGCTGCAAAAGTCGAGAAGCAATCATCTCAGTAAAAGTAAGTAGTAGTAGCATAATTATATCATATTATTTATTTGGACTACAGTTTTCAATTATTCTCGTTACTGGTTTTGGAATTAATCCATTTCCAAAATCGGACAAAATCGGGGATGAAACGAAAGTTACGCAAAGTGACGTCACGGTGAGGCTCAGCTCTGCTGGAGAGGATGATAGCTGCCTGCGTCCCATTTAGGGAAGTTCGTATCTCGTACGGTCGCTTGCTGGAATATGCGGCCAAGAACACCGAATCCGTCGCATGCAGACAACAACATCCATACGGTCATGGATTGTACGGAAACACACATCACAACTTAACAAATACAAGCAGCATACAGGACGGATATAAATGAAACCAACACATGATTAGCGAATCTGCCAGATTTACGATGACCACTGTTGTGCCTCTGGATAGAACAGGACGGATATAAATAAACCACCATCATAACACGTTTAGTACAAATCACATGCGCACATTATATACGGCATTGCGTCGCTGAGGGGAAATGCATCCGGCCACGTGGATGGCACTTTGCGACTGACTTCGTGGGTTGGACTGTTTGTAGATTTTGGGAATGACCTCACATGACAGGATATCTTAAATGGTCATGGAAAACTCCTCAAGGAAATAAGGCGATTCGTATCGGCCGGAACAGTGTGTGTGTGTGTGTGTGTGTGTGTGTGTGTGTGTGTGTGTGTGTGTGTGTGTGTGTGTGTGTGTGTGTGTGTGTGTGTGTGTGTGTGTGTGTGTGTGTGTGTGTGGATGGGTACATTAATGGCGGCTTTGGGATGTTCTGAGTGAAATATTTGGGTATATGCAGGGGATGGTTTCGACAGGACAATGGATGTCATCTGTAATGGAATCTATGGATGTCAAGTTCGTATTCAGTATCATGATGAATGGTGTAAGAAAAGAATAAGATTTTTCCCTCATCACGCAATGTAATTAGCGAATGGAACATGTCGCAGGTCGAATCAGAGAATGCGTGAAGATAAAATTTGTTCCGAGGAGAGCTTCACATATGAGCAGATAAGCGGGGATGACGTATAAAATATAAAAGTTGCTGTAAGAAATAAATGGGGATTAAAGATAAACGTCTTTGTGGGCAGATGAATGAAGGTATCAGCGGGACAACACACATACCCCATTCATTTGCCCATGGTGCCATCTGCGCTAAAAATGTTGTTGTGGAGTGAGCTTAATGAGTGTGGGCAGAAGAATGGAAATACATATAAAATATTGAAGTTGCTGTGGGCAGAGGAATGGGTATATCAGGGACGTTCCGCTCATACAACCATTCACTTGCCCACAGCAAATTGGAAACTGATCCCTTTACTTGTTTCATAAAAATTAAAACTTTGTTCAGTGATGATACACTTTTTAATCATTTACTTGCAACTTAATTATGTTTCCATATATATTTGTAAATGTTTATGTATACTAAAAATATTGTATATATATATATATATATATATATATATATATTTCAAAAAATAGATTTAATGACTCCAAGACCGAGATAACATATAAAGATTTTAATGATAAATACTACTAGTTTCGGCATATAGCAGCCTTCTTCAGGTATTTATAAAGGAAAGGAATACTAATAAACATTGAATTATTTAAATAAACAAACTGGAAATTACAGGTACAAATTGCCTCACATAATCGATACATAAAAACGTTGTATTTTTCAAGTTGTTCCAACTGGCGTGCCATTGTTTGTTGCAATTGTGCGTGCAAGTTCACGTGAACGCCAATATTGAATAACTGCAGCATGGCTATCTGGGATGTTATAACTTAAATTATTATTTAAGTGGACCGGATTCAGTAGGATTTCCCGTGATTCTACGATTTTTCTTTCAAACTCATCTTCACAGCGAAAAATATTTTCTGATCTATTCCAGCATACAGAGTGGCTTTGTTGGTCATCATTAGGATTATTTGAAAAAAGAACATGACTGGATAAAGCAGTTGCATGAGATCTTTTGTATGAGATGTCTCTCTTATGCTCTTCTATGCGTTGTTCAATAGATTTGTTAGTTTGACCAAAGTATGGGATATTGCAATCACACCACAATTTATATACTCCAGGGTACTTAAGGTTGTGATGAGTAGGTTTTGGATGGCTGATTAGAGAGCGGATTTTTGGAAGTGTGGTGAAGAAGGTCCTGATATTATATTTTTTAAGGACTTTAGCTATTTTCTTAGAGACTGTGCTAATGTATGGAATAGAGATGCTACCTTTAAAATTAATAGTCTCTGTTGTGCACTGCTTAGGAGGGTTCAGAAGAAGTTTCTTAATTGTTTTTTCAGAGTATCCATTTTGTTTAAAAATAAGAGTGAGGTGATTCATTTCTTTTTGTAGTTCATCTTGTTCATTTAAGAGAGAACGTGCTCTGTGTCCTAAGGTAGATATAATTCCAAGTTTTTGTGGTGGAAAATGATGAGAAAGATTATGCAGATATCTATTGGTATGCGTAGGTTTTCTGTACATAGAGATTTTTAATCTTTCAGAGTATCGTGTAAGCATAACATCCAAAAAAGGTAAAGAGTTATTATTTTCTATATCAGCAGTAAATTTTATATTAGGATGTTGGATGTTTAGATGACGAAGAAAATCTGTGAGAGCTGTGTGCCCGTGATTCCAAATAATGAATATATCATCAACATATCTTTTCCAAACTTTTGGTTTAAATGAGAAGGAAGATATGGCTTTCTTTTCAAAGTCTTCAAGGAAGATGTTAGCTAGCACAGGGGACAAAGGGTTGCCCATTGCCAGGCCTTGTTTTTGTTGGTAAATGGAATCCTTATATCTGAAGTAACCAGAATGAATGCAATGTTTTAATAAATTTAATAATAAAGTTAATAATGTTCACTTTATTAAAACATTGCATTCATTCTGGTTACTTCAGATATAAGGATTCCATTTACCAACAAAAACAAGGCCTGGCAATGGGCAACCCTTTGTCCCCTGTGCTAGCTAACATCTTCCTTGAAGACTTTGAAAAGAAAGCCATATCTTCCTTCTCATTTAAACCAAAAGTTTGGAAAAGATATGTTGATGATATATTCATTATTTGGAATCACGGGCACACAGCTCTCACAGATTTTCTTCGTCATCTAAACATCCAACATCCTAATATAAAATTTACTGCTGATATAGAAAATAATAACTCTTTACCTTTTTTGGATGTTATGCTTACACGATACTCTGAAAGATTAAAAATCTCTATGTACAGAAAACCTACGCATACCAATAGATATCTGCATAATCTTTCTCATCATTTTCCACCACAAAAACTTGGAATTATATCTACCTTAGGACACAGAGCACGTTCTCTCTTAAATGAACAAGATGAACTACAAAAAGAAATGAATCACCTCACTCTTATTTTTAAACAAAATGGATACTCTGAAAAAACAATTAAGAAACTTCTTCTGAACCCTCCTAAGCAGTGCACAACAGAGACTATTAATTTTAAAGGTAGCATCTCTATTCCATACATTAGCACAGTCTCTAAGAAAATAGCTAAAGTCCTTAAAAAATATAATATCAGGACCTTCTTCACCACACTTCCAAAAATCCGCTCTCTAATCAGCCATCCAAAACCTACTCATCACAACCTTAAGTACCCTGGAGTATATAAATTGTGGTGTGATTGCAATATCCCATACTTTGGTCAAACTAACAAATCTATTGAACAACGCATAGAAGAGCATAAGAGAGACATCTCATACAAAAGATCTCATGCAACTGCTTTATCCAGTCATGTTCTTTTTTCAAATAATCCTAATGATGACCAACAAAGCCACTCTGTATGCTGGAATAGATCAGAAAATATTTTTCGCTGTGAAGATGAGTTTGAAAGAAAAATCGTAGAATCACGGGAAATCCTACTGAATCCGGTCCACTTAAATAATAATTTAAGTTATAACATCCCAGATAGCCATGCTGCAGTTATTCAATATTGGCGTTCACGTGAACTTGCACGCACAATTGCAACAAACAATGGCACGCCAGTTGGAACAACTTGAAAAATACAACGTTTTTATGTATCGATTATGTGAGGCAATTTGTACCTGTAATTTCCAGTTTGTTTATTTAAATAATTCAATGTTTATTAGTATTCCTTTCCTTTATAAATACCTGAAGAAGGCTGCTATATGCCGAAACTAGTAGTATTTATCATTAAAATCTTTATATGTTATCTCGGTCTTGGAGTCATTAAATCTATTTTTTGAAATGTATAACAACCGAGTAAAAACTAATCGCCACATATATATATATATATATATATATATATGTAAATGTAATATATAAATGTTGTATGTATATGTTGTAAATGTAATATGTATATAATACGTTTAGTTTAATCCTTTATCCAAGTGTAAGCAAACAAAGTTTGCACCAGAAGCAACTCGCAGTAAAGGTGTACCGAGATCTCTTCACTCCTTGTACCGGTATCTCTCGTAATGCAAAGCACATCTCCTTGCAGACATGTATAATGCTATACATTAAAGGAAGGGCCACCACCCTGACAGGTTTCGACCTTTATTGATGTATCAATATTGATACATCAATAATTTTTTGATACACCAAAAAATTTTTGATAAATTTTTGATACATCAAAAATTTTTTTGATACATCAAAAAATGACATCAATATTGATATCACCAAAAGTGGTGATACTAAGGCAGAAGAAATGTAGTGGTCATATTTAAATATACGAGTTGCCAAACAGAAATTACTCTGAATTTAGAGAAAGATGTTGGAAGAATACCTATTAGGTTTATAAAGTTTATAATGGATTAAGCTAAATTTATCATAGTCTAACCAAGTGGAAAATAAACTTCCAACATCTTTCTCTAAATCCAGAATAATTTAATAATAAGGTGGTACACCTTTTGGCAACTCGTATTTGTAAATATGACCTCTCCATTGCTCTGCCTTAGTATCACCGCTTCTGGTTCTGGCTCCCACTAACGAGACCTCAATAAAGGTGAAAACTGGTATGAAGCTTGGGTGATGAATGGCAATGCTGTAGTCCATGAAGTTTTAACTAAGGCTCGACTGTTGCTGTCACCCAGTGCCTAAATGGAGTGGTAATGAATCACAATGCCTGTGAATTTAACCGAGGCGCGGCTGTTGCTCTTTCCCCTCAAATGAGTGGCTCTGCTCGGTGATGGGAGTGTCTGCCACAGTGTAGAGCCAAACGGTTCCCAGAGCTCTTCTCAGTGGCAGGGTGAGCATGTTATCGAGGGGAACAACGCTGACTTTCTGAATTTTTTATCCT
Organism: Typopeltis vanoorti; assembly: GCF_054136105.1. Lineage (NCBI taxonomy): Eukaryota > Metazoa > Arthropoda > Arachnida > Uropygi > Thelyphonidae > Typopeltis > Typopeltis vanoorti. The sequence continues at coordinate 11,781,084 of NC_143550.1, forward strand.
GCGGGTCGCTCATTATTGGATAATCTCGGGGATCTCACGAGTTTTTGGAGAGGTTACCCCGCGCTTAAACAGGGAAACCGGTCTTGATAGTAGCCCTTCCCTAAATGCATAGCATTATACATGTCCGCAAAATGTGCTTTGCATTATGAGAGATACTGAGACAGGGAGTGATGAGAGCTTGGTTCACGTTTGCTACGAGTTGCCTCAGTACTGAAGATACTTCAGGCGTAAACTTTGTTTGCTTACACTTGAATAAAGGATTAAACTAAATTTATTATAGTCTATCCAAGTGGAAAAGAAACTTTCAACATCTTTCTGCAATATTTATATGTTGTATATGTGTATGTAAATATCGGTAATCCCACCGCGCATTAAAAAACAAATCACATAACTCAGCGGTCCTTATAATGTTTCGAACATTGCTTTCTCCAACATTTTTCTAACATTCTAACATTTTCCAACAACAATAGGTACGTTTGGGATTTGGGTGGTTAGTATCATTTTTAGCATGGAGAATGGTTAGAAAGTGGAATTCATTGCTTGTTAGCATGAAGAACGTCAAACAGTGAATTAATGAAGGCATAGTTTTATTCATAGTTATTCTTTCAATTTCTATTTCATCTATTCTGATCTAATCCATTCCAATGCTGTTCATGCCCATACATACATTCCCTACTACTTCCCTCTTCCATTCCCCTATACTATTTCTTCCTGTTCGCGCTATCGTCTTCGGTTTCTGCTTTCCTCTTAGATTCCTGTGCTGTCTTCATCTCGCACACTGCTACTTTTTTCTTTGCCAAGCACTTCAGTCTCTTTAATAACTTTCTTCTGAACTTTTATTTGACCTCTTCTGATCAATTACTTCATCACACACTGCACTTGTACCTAGCAACAGTTTTTCCAGTTCAAGCACCCCGAAGTCATTCAAATGCAATCCGTCAAATCTGTATAATTACATTATTTCGTGAAATGCATGCCATATATGCACACACTGCCCTTCTCCTCATACATTTCAGCCATCATACCATTCATGATTTTGGCTCTTCCTCTCGACTCATCATTGTTTGTCATATCTCGACAACACGCTGACACCCTTTCCCACTATAATTTTACCTTGCACCTTGCACTCTCCTCAATAACCTCCTGTAATCAGCCCTTCCATTCTCTTTATGACAGGTACTTTGGGGATTTAGGTGGTTAGTGGCATTTTTTAGCATGGAGAATGGTTAGAAAGTGGAATTCATTGCTTGATAGCATGAAGAATGTTAAGCAGTGAATTAATGAAGTCATAGTTTTATTGATAATTATTCTTTCAAACTCCAGCAGTTTATTCTTAATTCCTTTAACTCCCGTCTCTTAATATAGGGAATTAATGCCATTTAAAATGAAAAAAATGTTGAAAAATAAAGATAGGCAAATATATCTTTCTATACTTCATTAGTTTATAGGAGGTTTCAATTTTTAATATTTAATTTCAGGTAGTTTTCAGAGATTTCACTTAATTTCGGTATTGCAAGTGATTATGAGGAACTTTATTTTTAAATATCAAAATAAAAATTTATGGTAATACAAAACTGTAATAGATATTACAAAAATCTTTATGGTTTCATCACGATGTCTACTTCTAGGCAAAAACAATGAAGGACAGGGGAAAATAATGTGGAACCACATTCTTCAGAGAAATCAACAAAAAAGGAAAGGTGGACAAGTACGATTTTCTAGTGATCAGACTTGTGAACTTGAAAAAATGTTTGAATCCCAAAAGTATCTGTCTCCTCCAGAGAGAAAAAAATTAGCAACACTTTTATGTCTTACCGAAAGACAGGTAAGGTTTCTTTAAAGTTTAAGAGCGCATTGCATATCTTCATTATTTTCTGGTAAATCACATGATATTATCGCCAGAACTATGCAGTACAAAAGCTCTTCGGGTAAGTCCCACTGTTGCATACAAACACAACTCATTATACGATCCCTTAAATACATTCACCGTTTCTCCAATCTCACGCATCGTATTCAATTCACCCACCATTCTCCATGCCCCAAACCCTACTTCTAATGGTTTCGCTCACACCCTTCTTATATTACTTTCATTAATTGGTTTATATTTGGGGGTCTGTATACTTCATTTATCATGTGTTTGTGTCTGTCATTAGTCGGCATTTCCAAACGTTCATGCAGTTTAGAAAGTAGTTATGGTTCTGTCAGATTGTGCTTTTCGTTTAAAAGCTCGATTATACTGCCTCCCTCCCCTTGTTTTATGATCTACATAATGTGTAGAACTGATAGTCGTTATTGTTATACGCAGACCCTTTTCTATCACATATTTCAACTTCGGTCAAGCTTAGAACATCGATATATGACAGGAGATTGCTGACCAGTTTTGATAGTGTAAGCCAGTATTTCTTTATGCTTGTATTAGTGTGTAATATGCTGAGTTCAACATTTGTATAAAATTTAAATATCCAATTATTTAAAGATTAGAATACAACACACTTAACGTTTTCCTGTTGATTGTGTTCGGCGAGATTTATTGTAGCCAAATTGGTGTAAAAATATAACGTAAAACTTGCTCTCTATAGTTCTGAAAGGAAGCGGCGGGGTGATTAAGCACTACATTGGGAGACTGGTTATTTCGGAATCACTTGAAATTACATGAATACGAGCATTTTCGTCTTTTCATATAAAGACCTGGGATTACTTAGTCGATGGACCAAGGATTCGCAGGACTTTTATGGATTTTTATCCTGTTGTGGTTATCCTTGTTTGGTAGAATACTTTTCTGTAATATAGGTTACGGTATTCTGTTATGTAGACTACAGTTGACGGTTGCCTATTACTGAGGACTGACGTTGTTTTCTTTGCCTTCTTGCTTGCAGCGAGGATGCAATCTCTCAGACTTTACTGGTAAAGCCTGCAATTACAGGTGGTAGTCTTTACAGAGGCCATGTCAGTGGGGGTGTGTTGCTGTGCCGATTGCTGTGCCAATCGATCTCATTAGAGAATTCAGATTTTCTAATCCCACTTTGGGTGTCCCATCAATTCGCAATTCTTTTTCCATTATTTCTGTAAGACATTTCAATTTGAGGTTTGATGGTTTTAGTTTTTGAGGGTTTAATAATTCCATTTGATAAATTTCACGGTGCTAGTGCCCAATTACACAATTACAGTAAAGGAGAAGTAAATCAGGGTCAGTTTCATCAAAAGCAACCGTGTTGTAAAATTTCATGTCACTGTTGGCATCCGTATATCAGCACCTAATCTACGTCATTCAGAAGTGGATGAAATGTAGTTTTTAAAATGTTTTATGTTTTATCTGCAAAGTCATGATTTTTATTCCATTACATTTCATATCAGGTGTTATATTAGTTATTAGCAACGAACGTTTCACTTTCCTTTCCCTCATTTATGTACTATTTAGACACCATTTATTATGCGAAATGTGCGAATTTAAACCCATATGTTATTGTTGAAAAGGAATGTATGACATACAAAAAAAGTCGATTCGGTAGAAACATGTTTACGTGGTAGTTATTTACGTATGGAAAGATATTTATGTAAAACTTATGGCCTATGATCTTCTAGTCAAACGTTATAAAACCACGTTGTCGACTCCAAAACATAAAACTGATCTGAAAGAAAAATCTAATCTAGAACACAGTTAAATACAAAAAACATGGGTCTGATACATAAAGGATTCCATTTGTTTATTAGCAAATGCATACGCGAAAAAAAATACTCCTCCATTCTAATCCTGTTTTCTAGAAAACTGCAGAAACTGAGAAAAGAAAAATTCTACACTTCATCACTTCATTTAAAGAATCTGCACAAATCAACTTCAGCATTGTACGTTTATCAAAGCTGCCATGAGCTTTTATCAAGGCTTTCCATCTAAAGGGAAATTAGCCTATCTCATACGAGGATGGAAAGGTTTTCTTCTCAGACTCTTTGTTTCTTCTTGCCGGAAAACAAGCAAAGCGGATTAAAAAAACTACATCCAGTTAATCAAGATCGGTTACTTCGGCAGTAATTCAAACTAGCTCAACACGTTCCCATTTTCCATTAGCGCAGCGTCCGCCGATTACTGACATCCTTGAAAAGTTAGAATGCTGTCTTCTCTTCCAAGGCCTGCTCAACTGAATACAATAAACAGATCGTTATGATTCAAAAATCTCTAACTTTTCTTTTCAAAGTTTTTATGTATATTTTTACTTATATTCTTATTTTATTACTTTATTACTTTCCGAGTTACCTTTTATCCCCTTTTTTTTAAGCAAACTACACCAATCGCCTACTCAGCCCCATAAATACACCCATATTTATTTACTCATCATTATCCTTAAATTAATCCTCCTCTTGTCAACTGCAACTTGCCTTCGAGGACATTCAACAGATATTTTTATGACACTGCTGTCCTTGAAGAATAATAGAAACAGAGGTAAATAAGTCAAACATCGTTCAAAGATTTTCATTTCATAAATGATCATGTTTTCAAGTTTTCTGATACGTTTTTAATCTGAATTCCTATATATTTTATTATTATACTGACTCAGAGTAAACCTTAGCAAACTACTTAAACGGCACCTCCAAAAATACATCTAGGTATATACACTATAGCAGTGTTTTTCAAACTGTTTTACTTCTATCCATAATAAGAAATACATTTGATAATGCGAAACAGCACGCACGCGCGTACACACACACACACACACACACACACACACTGAAACAAAAGTTTCACTAAGCTATAAGTATCACTACATATAAAATTAAAAACAAAAACGTAACAAAATATCAACATGATTTTATTAACATTTAAATACAAAATTGAAAAATAAACGCAAAATAAATAGTATTTTATTTCGCATTTAATACGAGGGGTGTGACCACAGTTTTTGTCTTATACTTTAACTTTGATTTTGTACCCATTTTTCAATTTTGTCCTGAATTAGAAATCTGTTTAGTACTCACTCACTTCCTCTGATCTTCCTCTAAACTCTTAACAAAGTGTTTTGTTAACGGTTTAGGCGCTACGCTGAACTAATAACTTCAGTCATCGATTTCTGTTTAGTAATAAATTATTTTTAGTTTCATCTTGATAGAATTTTTAATCTTTTCTTTCCTCGATGCCTTACAGAAATGTCACGTCGCGTTTTACGATTTACCATTACCAGATACATCAGTCTTTTTTTTTTTTCTTTCATGATTGAAATGAAAATTAAAATAAAATATGGCAATGAAATGCGTAGAACAAATTAAATCATCTTCATCAGACGCGCAACTGCAGGGCATTGTACGAATAAAGAATTCAGTTTACAATGTCTGTTCTTTTGAAGTAATGCCTTAAAACATTTCTATTTTTTTTTTTTTCAATTTTTAGAAGAATAAATTGTTTTCTTTTATTATATATTTTTTAAATCAAGTTGTCAATGAATCTAGATATTTACAAAATAAAACATTTTGTGTTTCTTTTTCAGTGATTGAGCGAATTAAGCTGATGATTGGAAATGTATTGCTTAACGTACGGTATAGATTTAGTTTACTGATTCATTTCTTGACCTGAGTTAATACAAATAAATTATAATAATGGAAAAGAAAGTAAGCAGGGATGAGAAAACAGACAGTTATTTTTTTAAAAAATAAAACAAATATACTACAAAGCATAAAACAGACAAGACGCACATGCAAAATACATATTGTAACCTAAGAGTAGTAATTTTCAACTTACTGGACGCGTTGCCTTTTGGGGTTGCGAAGAAGACCAATAAACTCGAAATCAAAGGAAAAACCGTCACGTGCGACGTGACGGTTTTTACGATTTACCATTACCAGATACATCTGTCTTTAATTTTTTTTTCTGGCAATGAATTACATATAATGAAACTATTTATTGATATAAAAACAATATTAAAACAAAAGCATAAAATACATTCTGAAAATAAAATAATAACGTGCATAGAATCCACTATATTGAATAAACTAGTTACACTTATGGGAACATATAAATATTTCAAATTATACCGAGCAACTACTGTAATTAAAACTAAACAATGACAATTTAATGTATGATAATATTATTTTCGACCACTGAATAATATACAAGTAAACATGAAACTGGGTTTAATTGGTCGGAGTTATGTACGAAGATATAGCCTACTTGTTTGGCCAACTTTACTGATGGCTTCGTCTAGCTAGCGATACAAAAAGGCAACAAAACAGCTTAAAATAGAAAGGAGCTAAGGCTGAAACATAACCGAATGCTAAATATTATCAAAATTCAAATAAAACGTTATTTGACACGCATGGAGCGTGTATGTTAGCATACAGGTGCATTCTGTAATTGGTTGCAAAGTTGAACTCCGATGTGCTGAGTGATCTTATGAGTATTTTCCAGATGTCACCAAGTACCATTCCTTAGTTTCTGTTAAGGCTGCCTCTTGAACGGACCACTACTGCAGCTTCTTCGATGTTCAGGGTAAGAAAGTCTTCTTCTAAGTACGACATACTACTTTTATCCAATTCAATGTTGTGATTGGCATTAGAAAAATAGAGAGCTAAACCGCAATTGTCTTCTCTGTTGTTGTTGTTGTTGTTGTTGTTGACATCCCCGATGTGTTCTTTTTTTTATCTCTAAACTTCTATATGTTTGTCCTATGTAATTTAAACAGCAAGAGCAGGGGATGTTGTATACTCTAGGATGTTTATAGAAAGCAATTCTGTCGTTTGGTGACCGTAACAAGTTGCGAATTGTCTTTATTGGTTTGAAGGCTACTTGGATCTCATAAGGTCTTAGCAGGTTTTCAATTTTCTGTGAAACTGTGCAAGGAAAAGGAATGGAAATGGAAAACCAGTAGTTAGTTTCCTTAGTTTGTTGTAGGGAGGGGTTGGAGAAAAGCAACTTATTTATGAATGCATTGGCTATTTTTAGTCAAAAAATTCCGAAAATTAGAATATCCGAAACAATTGTCATAAAATGCGCTGAAAACTCAATCAACGTCCACCGACCCTACCTAATTTCCGAATCTTGGACGATCCACAACTTACAAATCAGGCCACGCCTCCGGCCATTTAGCGACAATAAATGCCCTTATTTGGCAGATTCAACTTGCAGTCATGACATCATGACACTCATTCCAAAAATGTTCCGATGATGGTCAGTCGAACGAAACGGTTCGCACCCCGTTAACGTTCTCCCCTGCCTTAGTTTTCCCATAAGTAAGCCCTTCCCCTTCCCCCTCCAAAAAAACGCCCTTAAACACAATAATATATATATATATATATATATATATATATACAGGGTGTTCGGGATAAATTTGACATATTTATAATTAATTATATTTTTCCGTAAGTTAAAGGTATTAACACACACTTCTCTTCATTTAAAAGTTTGGACCCTTCTTCATTCATATACAAGATGTCAGAAAGGATGGATAGCTGGAACCCACCTGAATCATGGAAGAGAATAACTTGTATCATGATGATTCGTGCCCGCCATCAAAATAAGGATATTACGACTGCTGCCCAATGCTCCCTGAATACAGTAAAAACAATCAGGCATGAACTAGAGACTTGCAATGGTGACTACGAGGATGTAGCAAGAAGAAAGATCCCTAGCAGACGATCTGATTGCGTTCGTACAGCAGAATTCCTCGCAAATCTGCAGGAACAGGTGTTGAAGAACCCTGGCATTGGAATTCGGGCTTTGTTCGTGGAGTTGCTAACTGTAGTCAAGCCCTGGATAACAAGGGTAGCCAATGGTAGGCCGTATGTATGGCAGCAGGATTCGGCCCCTTGCCACACCTCTGGGAAAAGTCAAAAATGGTTGTCTGAAAATTTCTACGACTTCACCAGTCCAAATGTTTGGCCTCCAAACTCCCCAGACCTTAACCCCATGGATTATTTTGTATGGGGCGCAGTTGAAAAAGACACCAATCGCACTTCCAGTAATACAAAAGCCCAGTTAATGGATAAAATTAAAACAGTTTTTGCGGCCCTTCCCAGGGAGACTGTAGCATCAGCTTGTTCGAGGTTCCGAAGCAGAATTGAAGCTGTGATCGATGCTAATGGTGGTTATTTTGAGTAAATCTTGTTGATAGTATTGTAATTAACTCTGCCTGTAATGTTTTTTTGTCAATTCATTAAATTTAATAGATACAAAGAAGATTTTCTTTTTCCTTACGAAACTGTCAAATTTATCCCGAACACCCTGTATATATATATATATATATATATATATATATATATATATATATATATATATATATATATATATATATATATATATATATATATATATATATTTATATATATATTATTAAAATAAACTTGGGTTTCCAATTTATTCTTCTCGCGTCAAAACATCCCCCCCACGCGCCCTTCCCCCTTGTTATAAACAACCTTCAGCAGGAACATGGATTTGAAGACATCCTATTATCAAAACAAGGTATGTACAAATTTTTTCCTCCTCTTTTATTCTGCTATAATTGCCTTCAATACTCACCGATAATGCCGTATAATATATATATACAGTATATAAACATTTTTGAGTGAAAATAGCCAATATATTTAAAATAAGGGACATTCCTAAACAAAAACAGGCTATAATAGCCGTAATAATAATAATAGTGTTTAAGAGGAGTAGCATGGGAATTTTCCCAGATACAATACCTAACTTATTTATCAATTTTTTTTTGGATAAACATTATTTGTTAATAGTGCTGAAGATGAGATCTAATTCGTCTGTTAAAACTTTTTCATCTCTTATGATACAAACTGCCCTGTTTTGCAGGATATGAATAGTACTCAACTTTTGTGAAATATGGTGTGATAAAGAAAAATGTAGTTTGCGGCCAGCGTAAGTCGACTTGCGGTAAACCTCTAAATCAATAGTGCCATCCGATTGGTTTGTAATTAATGTGTCTACAAACGGTAAATTTCTTTCCGTTACGAGTTCTAAGTAAAAGTTTATTGTAGTTAGGAAATCAAATAGATCTGTTTCACTATGTTTCCATATGATGAAAATGTCATCGACATATCTCCATCATACTGCTGGTTTTGGATCCATATGTGACAGGATGCCTTTTTCAAACCTTTCCATAAATAAGTCCGCACATGAAGGATATAGAGGACTAGCCATAGCAAGATTTGGTAGTTGTTTATAAATTTTCCCATTCCATTTGAAGTAATTTGAATTGAGGCAATGTCAATAAATTTGAGGGACGTCTTGAGGAAACAGATTGTCTATGATGATTATTACTTCATTTACTGGGATACTAAACAAAAGAACTACATCTAGGCCAGCGAGAATGTCTGTTTCTGATATTGCAATATTCCTTTGCTTTTCAATGAAATGTTGTGTATTTCAGATATACATGTCTGTATTACGAATATGAGCTTTTAGAAGACGAGGTAGATATTTTGGAAGTAAGTAAGTAGGGAATTTATCCCATGCACTATTGGACGAATAGGTATCCCTGTTTTATGAATTTCGGTGAACCATATAATCGTGGAGTTAACGGATGTAATGACTTCAATTTCGTTTTAAGATCTGTAAGCCAATTCTCATATTGCATAGGTTGTTTATTTCTATATAGTTCGTCCAAATGAGGGTCTGAGTCTAATTAACAATAAGTGGATATGTCGGAGAGCAATCGAGAACTTTAATATATAATTATAATCTGTGGTATTTAAATCGACGGTAGAGTTTCCTTTTTCTGCCTTGAGGATAATTATTTATTCATTTTTCTTTATATTCATTAGTGCTCTTTTTTCTGAAGGGGGTGATGTTCTTGTTTGGTGGTCATGAAGATGAGAGGATGATAACAGTCTTCAACCTCTAATCATTAGCAACCGGTTCAGGTAAAAAATGAAGTGCCTTCACCAAGCTGCACATAAAATCTACTTTCGGGATAAACTCTGGCGCGACTGCAAAGTTAAAAACTTTCTTTAGGATACTGACTTCTGTAGGTGTGGTCGGAGAGGTTGAAAACAACTTTGTTGTCTGGAAGGTTTGGTCTTGAGTTACAGTTTTTTTTTCATATAAAGCGTTTAATCTTTTTGCGTTGAATTCAAAAATATCCGATTAAAACTATCATTAATCATGCTGTCTAATTGAGATCATAGGTTAGCGTCTAGGTTGTTAGAAATCACATCGGGTAACTGAAAACATGACGAATCCACTTGGCTCAAGGCAAATCTAATGCATTGTATCCTTTGGCGTAATAACTCTAAAGACGTTTTAAAATATATTTGGTTAGCTCTTCTAGAGTGCAACCGTTCTGTCATAAGTAAAAATTTGGGAATAATATTGTTGTTTCTGAAATTTTTAAGAACGTTAGTTGATTCAGAAGTTTAGCGTTTTTGCATTTAAGCTGTTCTAATCTAAGTACCTTACGTTCGTTTGACTTCCCCATCAAGTATGTTCATGATAATGTCCATGATAGCCTTCAAACCAATAAAGAAAGTTCGCGACTTGTTACGGTTACCTAAGGACAAGATTGCTTTCTGTAAACATCTTGGAGTATATAACATTCCCTGATACTTTAGCTCGTTTCTGTTTCAAGCTGCTTTTGCTTTTTGTGTGCCCAGACGAAGCCAACAGTAAAGTCGGCGAAGCTAATAGGCTATATCTCTGTATATATCTCCGACCAATTAAATCCAGCTTATATGCTTACTTGTATAATAACAATGAATATAAAAACGATGCCTTCTTTCGGACTGTGTTTCGGAGCAAAGCTTTTCATATGATGCATGTCGAAATTGATACTCTTAGTCCTCTTTTTATATTTAACTGAGATTAAATTTTCTTTTTAAGACAGCCACTGCAGAAAATTTGATTTCATAAAGATAATATGTTGGAAATGGCAAAAGTGCACGAAATTCTCTCACAAAACGCTGAGCGATTTAGATGCAAATTGTTTTTTTTTTTTTATTTCGTCACTTGACATGAAGTTTATAAATTGTTGCTTTTCGTCAATTGAGAAACCATCAGGAGTAATTCGAAATGGATTTCTAACTCACTCGTACATTGCTATTATGCTGTCGTCGGTTAGAAAATAGTTGCTAAAATTCTTCGTCAATAGTTGGAAATAAAACTTTGATGTGTTGCTCTTCTGCCTTGTAGGTTTTGATAAATTCATCCAGATTTGCAAACATTTGTAATTTTTATTGCTTTACCTTTTTGTAACATAGTTCTAGTTTTTTTACAAAATGCATTAACTTTGTCACTCATCTCTAAGATATGTGTATTTTTTCCTTGGAGTTGCAGGTTTAATATATTTTGTTTCTCGAGTATGTCCACCAAGTAGCTCAATTTTATCACAAATAAGTGAGCTCTAATTTTCTCTGCTTCTCCCTGATTTTCCTCTTCTAAGAAGATTTCTATTTCGTCTCTTAATTCTTAAACACGTTGTAACCAGTTTCTCTGCGATTACCATCTTATCTCGCAGTAAATTAGTAGCGCTGAATGTTCTGCTCCATCACGTCTTTGCAAAGCTCAGTAAAAAGAGTCAAAATTTTAAGGGACACATTTTTATATAATTCACCACGGTTATCGCTGTTGTTAACACAATGTTTAGAATAGGAATCATTGCCTTTGCAGCATGCGCTTCTCTATGAATCACGCAATGTGTACAAATACATTCTGGGGATTTTTTACTCACAAGGGCTAGTAAACCTTTAAACCTTCCAGATATAACTCGACTACCATCAGTGCAAATTCCAACATCATTTTTGAATTGTTGGAATTTCAACATAATTTCCAACATAAATTTCAACAATATTTCTGAACAATTCAGTTGCTGTTGCTCTTCTTTCCATTGGTTTGCAGAACAATAACTCTTCAACTGTTGATAATATATCGCAAAATCGAACATAAGTAATTGAATGGCAATCCATGTTGCTATCTATTGCCTAGTCAAGCTGAATTGAGAATAATTGTTCACAACTCGTCGACAAAAGTTGCTGCTGCTGCTGCTGCATATCTTCACATATATCACATTTGCCGAACAATAATATCATTTGGTACGCACTGTGGTTGTTTAGTAAAATTTTCTCCACGCTTTTTTTCCAACAATATCAATCGAAGCTTTCAGAATTAGGTATTCTCCAATAGCGTCGGGAATTTTGCGCCTAGCTATTTTATATACAACTATATAAGAAGCTAATAAAGCGTTTTCATTTACAGACAAAGCTTTTTTAATGCTAGATGTTTGCTTTTCAAATCATTTCAGTTTGGCTGCAAAGACCTCTCGAGGTTTTTTAACATAATCCTTATGAACTGTTTCCAAACCTCTTTTAAGTTTATTCTGTTTCATGCTATCAGCCGCCAAAATTTTCGTACAAATAACACATAGCTAGTCTTTCTTCATCATTAATTTCAGTCTTTGCAAAACCCCATTCTAAATTCTGTTGCATACAGTCATTTCTTGATTTTACTTTAGGAGTGATATTTTGTGAACCTGAATTTGTTAACCTCGCTACACAGTCATCAGATGCCACTTACGTCCAATTAAAAATTCTTCTGTTTTTCTACACTAGAAAATATTATTTCTATGCCGTGTATCATAGTCGTTTCGATTAGGAGTAAAATAATATCGACCATCGACTTCTCACTGTTGGTCACTGTTGCAGTGTTATTGCCGTATTTACAGAACACTCGAGACTTCGTGATGAAATCGTGAATGTTTTTGAAAAGCCGGTACGATTCCACGGTCTGTGCAGTGATGCCAGAACTATACAATTTTCTAAAGATTTGATGACGTATTTACATTTTTATGAATATTTAAAATTTTTAATTAATTCCTAGGTTTTTTGTTTTGTTTTGCTAACCTTTATGGGTTTTGTCAGTGTCTCAACACAAGAACTGCAAGGAGGTGAAGGGCGCCACAAAAAGTAATGGGCCACACATGAAAGAAGTTTGAGAAACACTGCCTTAGATCATTTTACTATAGGAAACGAAAATGGAAAAGAATTCATTGTGAAAAGCAGCACTTTTGTTTTTAAAGTATCTTACATGTATTCCCAAAACATTGTTTTCATGAAATTCACTAGGGATTATTATCAATTTTTATCTTTTATACCCTTTACATTAGAATATCGGTGTTTTGCAAATTGAAGTATATCGGCATGGATACTTCATTGCATGGAATACTTACGTTTCTAATTAAAAATACTTACTACGACTGATAATTATTATTCCCTTTATCCTCTTCTCTCTACAACCGAATTGTTGGTGAGGTAGCAATGCTACTTTACTAGAGAATAATTACAGAAGAAGCATATTTATACGCGTGGATAGGCTTATGTGTTCGTCTGACATGTAATAGATTTCACGGTAATCCTCCAGCAACGCAATGTTACGCAGCGGCCAGAATTTCATCAAGATGGCGTCGTTGTGAACTTATTCGACAACCTTATCCAAAGAGGCCACGAGTGCATTAAGTCTTGGACATAATTTTGCCGTTACTCCTAAAGATGTGCCTAAAACCCAAATAATGGCTTCCGTTGAACGCGGGATTTACGACTTGCCTCCAGTTATAGCCAATAATATTACGTTAGACGTGGCCAATATCTTTATCCATTCTAAGCCTCCCAAAAATAACATCCCACATATAGAAATAATAGCTCTAAAAGAACTAAGCAATAATAAACACATTACAATAACCAAATCAGACAAAGGAAACGCCACTGTAGTAATGGATACAACAGAATATGAAAGCAAAATGCATGCACTGCTCCAACACCGGTCTACATATCAAATCATAGATCGAGATCCAAACAACTCACAAAAGAATAAAGTGTGCAAGTTACTGAACAAAGTCACTTCCTGGCCAAAAGAAATTGTCAAAAAACTCAAACCGTTGCACGTTAAAACACCCAGAATATATGGTACTCCTAAAATACACAAACAAGGTACACCTTTGCGTCCTATTGTAGATAGTATAAACAGTCCTACATATAAACTAGCTAAACATTTAGCCAAATTACTAACATCTTACACAAACAATTCTCCCTATTTTGATAAAAATTCTACCCACCTAAAAAGTATTTTAGAAAACCACACCTTAAATAGTTCAGACCTAATGGTGAGTTTTGGTATCACCTCATTATTCACTAATGTACCACTGATTGAAACACTTAACTTACTAAATTCACAATTTCCCCCAGATATATTTCAGCTATTTAAATTCACAGTACAGGCAGGTTATTTTACATGGAAAAGAAAATATACAAACAATTAGATGGGACAGCTATGGGGTCCCCCTTTCTCCTCCCTTAGCCAACTTCTACATAGAACATTGGAAAAATTAGCTATCAACACAGCCACTCTCAAACCTATTCTCTGGCTACGCTATGTTGATGATGTGTTTGCTATTTGGCCACATGGCCCAGACACATTGAATACATTTTTAGTGCATCTAAATAGTCAGCAGCCTAAAATCCACTTTACAATGGAAGTAGAAGCCAATGACTGCCTGCCCTTCCTGGACACGCTGATCACACGTCTTCCAGAAGGTTCCTTATCATTTTCAGTTTATAGAAAACACACACATACAGGGAGATACTTACACAAACAATCACACCATCACCCTTCTCAACGATATGGTATCTTAAAAACACTAACCCATAGAGCTAGAGCAATCTGTTCCAATGACATTGCTCTCACTGCTGAACTTTCTCACTTACGTCACACCTTCTTAACCAATGGTTATAATCCCCATAAGAGAGATAACATTCTAAATGCTACCCAGAAATTCCCTCTGTCTACCACAAAAGACTACAACAAAACTATCACCATCCCATACATTAAAGGCACATCTGAAAAGATATCAAGGGTGCTTAACAAACACCAACTACGCACAGTATTCACACCTTATGTAAAATTAGCAACTCTCATCCGTTCACCTAAGGACAAATGCACTCCTTTATCACAGGAATCTATGAAGTGCCCTGTTCTTGCCATCAAGCCTACTACGGACAAACAGGAAAAACTGTGGATATCCACCTCAGTGAACACAAAACATATATATATCCGACACTTTCGCTATGGCAAGTCGGGTCTGGCAGACCATGCTTTGGATACCCCTGCACACAGGATCAATTGAAAGAAACAAAGATAATGCACAGATGCTTCTACAAGTCAGAGAGGTTGTTTCTGGAATCAACAGACGCCTTAAAACATACTCCAAACCTTAACAAGTATGGCTGTATAAATCTACCAAAGATTTGGGAGACAGTCATCCTAAGACCAAATTAATATTTATTACTTTTATTTTATTTTTTAAAACTTTCTAAGACTATCATTTGGACTACTATTTCAAAACTTTGAACTTTTTTTTTTATTTTTTAACTAGATGGCGCCATATTAGGACTTTAGTCTTGTGTTGCACGCTGCAATTACTTATACTAGCCCCACGGTTACATGGGACTGTGGTTGTCTTGCTTTTGTAACAAACTGTGTTGTGTGCTCTGAAGATGCTGGATATAATACCAGCGATATTAGCTTCTAAGTTAATAAATAGTTATTTTCTTATCTATCTGTGTTCATATCATCCCGTGAAATCTATTAGAACATAGAGAAGAAGCAGATGGTTTCCCATTGTCTTCGTCATCCCGTAAGTGTGTTATGTCTGTAGATATGTGCGTTTATAGGACTTGTTTATGTGATAAAAAAATACCAGTTTCTGGGAGTCAAAATCCTGTCATCTGCATATGAGACCGACTAACTCACCTTCAGTTGAAAAGGAATGATAAAAATTCTTCGTGTTATGCACAGGATTTGAACTGAGGTCTTTCTAATTAAAGAGCTTCATTTATACCGACTGAACTTCGAAGGCTGATTTGAGGATGCACGGGATACGAAGGGACAACGCGTCGGAATTATATATTGCAATAACTCTCCGATTAGCGGAATAGATGCAAACATCAGAATTTGTGAAAAGCACAAGAAGCCTGTGTGGTTCAGTTTTAGTTGCAACCGAATCACTTTTATTAGAAAATTTTGTTAAAGAAGTTTCAAAATGATATTAATAATTCCACGTTGGCTGATGAAATTTTAATAAAATGTTACACTTAAGATCTATATTAAAATCTGTCAGTTTTGATTTCAATCTGATAATTGTTGTTATGAAAAAAATAGGTAGCACCAAATTTATTTTTCTCTATAAATCACTATCAACACAATAAAGTAGCAAGTACGATTAGAGAATAATGTTGAAAAAAAATAATCATTGTCTTTCAATGACCACCTACATATGTGGCCTGCACCTTGAGTGACGTTGGGTATTCTTACCGAACACTTGAAAACAGTAATTTTCAAGAAAATTAATCTTTCTGTGAATTATTAAAGAATTCATCGGAAAATATTATCGGTGAATTTAGATCACTTGCATTTGCGATGAATTGTCGTGTAATGAACTATCGTTCGACGAATTGTTTATTCAATAAATTGCATTTTCCATGAATATCCATTCATTAAATAATTTTTTGATTAATTGTTTATTCGAATAATTATTTTTCAATGAATTATTGTTCGATGAATTGCCACTAGGTAAACTGTCTTTCCATTAACTATTGTCGACGAATTTTTATGGAACCGGTCAGTCTTGGAACTATTGTTATTTCCTTTGTATATTATTGATATTGGGATAGGTTTAACTGATGTTATAGAGCCGTTCACAGATCATGCAAAACCGGGAAGAGTGATGAGAAGTCAAGCAGATGAGTGACCTTACAGGACTTGAATAGATTGTATGAATGGGAACAGTATGGAACTCTCAATTGATTGTTGCAAAGTAAGCGTCTGAAAATTCATAAGCCAAAACAGGATACTAAATATATACTTGGCAGAGAAATTTTGCAGGAAGTTCAGGAGTTCCTTGTCACCCCCACCTTGGAATGTTGGTGGAAAAGGATCTGAAGTTCAGAGGTCACATACGATGTGAAGACATCATATGAAAATAATGAGGAAGACCTTAACTTGTAGAAATAAGAGGTTCTGGTTCAATTGTATAAGGCCTTGATTGGACATCGGGTGAATTATCTGTTTCCCCTGTTTTTCAGGGTGATACGGATATGTTGGGAAGGGTCCAGAGAAGACTGACAAGATGGAGGTGTTCTTTGGAATATGGGATATAACGACAGATTAAGAAAATGTAGTGTTCAAAGCCTTGTGAATAGAATGAAAAGAGGGAATATTATGAAGAATTTTCAGTTGGTAAAGGATTTTTACCAAATTAATGCGTAATAAATTTTTCATAGAATTGGGGAAGGGTTCAAAAAAGGAAAAAAGGGTAGTTGTTCTGGAAGTTGTATAAGAAGGGAGTGAGCTAGGATGTAAGGAGTTTCTTTGCATCTTTTGAGTGACTGTTCAATTTAAATGCAGTTTTAGACGTTGTGGTTAATGCAGATACATTTAATGAGTTTATAGCAGGGTTTGATTTGATGAGCTTCACTTCCCGCGATAAGTCTTTTGATTCCATGGAGATCGTGTTATTATTAATATGATTATTACGGGCAACTCCAAGGAGTCCTTAGACTCATCGAGGAAGGCCCTAACATCATGTCAAGAACAACTATTCGACACTCACACAGTATCTATCATACCTCGCCTTGAACTCATTCACAGTCATGGCACCCACAACAGACTCTGGCAGTTGATTCCACTCGTTCACCACTCTCCAAGTTAAAAACCCACCTCCAACACCCTTGCTAACCACACTCTTTCCCAGCTTCCATGTATGGCCCCTAGTCCTCCCACCACCAATCCTATTCTCAAAAATATCTTCTGAATTAATCTTATGATACCCTTCAGTAATTTGAATGCCTCAATCATATCACCACTTTTCCACCTATCAACCAATTTCTGCAAACCACAAATCTTCAACCTGTTCTCATAAGGTTCATTCCATAGACCTGCTATCATCTTGGTCACTTACCTCTGGATCCTCTCCAGGATTAAGAAGAAACCTAGGTTAACAAATGTGGGAAAAGCAGTCTAGATGGGGTCTTATTAAGGCTAGATACAGAGCAACAATAACCTGTTTGTCTCTGCTTGTTAAACTATTTTCAGCAACCAATTGATTTGATGAGCTGATTTAGCCACTTTTGCGATGTGCCCACTAAACTTCAACTCCCTATCCACCAACACTTCCAAATCCCTGGGAGTGTTAATGGATAACCCCAAAATGCATAACCTTGCACTTTGCCACATTAAATTTACATCATTCTCCTTAGCTCAGTCCTCCAAACTATCCAAGTCATCTTGCAAAATTTTGACATCCTGTGCACTCACTATTGCTCTACCCAATTTTACATCATCAGCAATTAAATAAACGTTTTCTCTCAGATCCTTTTCTATATCGTTAATGAACAAATTGAAAAACGATGTTCCAAGAACAGAACCCTCTGGCACACCACTAGTCACAGGCCTTCTTTTGGACACTACTCCTGAATAAACTACTCTCTGACATCTCTCCATCAACCACACTTCTATCCATCTCACCAGCCCTATATCCATCCCCATATGCTGCATTTTACTGATTAGAATTCAATGTGGTATCCTGTCAAAGGCCTTAGCAAGGTACAGTAGAATCACTATAAACCCATTACCATTATCCAGTTCAGCCGTCACTGTGTTATAAAACGTGAGCAAGTTACTGAGGCATGATATACCCATCACAAAACCATGCTGTCCCCATACTGTATCGCATTTAAATCTATCCAATCCTGTATTTTTCTCTTGACTATTTTCTCCAAGACCTTGACAACAATTCCTGATATGCTGATCGGTCGATACTTTACAACAGCAGTCTTGGAACCTACTTTATGCAATGGAACTATTTTCCCCTCTTTTCACCCCCTCGGGACTAACCCAGACCCGAGACTGAAATTAAACAAAATCGTCAAGGGCTCTGACAATTCTTTAGCCGTTTCACGTACGACCCGAGCTGGTATATCATTCCATCCCACAGATGTATTGACATTGAGGTTTTGTAATACACTATTCATCTCTACTTCATTCATCACAATTCCCGTATAAGCTATTGGTTCATTCATTCCTGCAATGTCACCATCTGGATGATATACTCTTGTAAAGTGCTCGCTCAGTAATTCAACTATATCAACTGATTCGGTTACCTCCCTACCATCGGTATTCTTTAAAATCATTCTTCTATATACATTTTTTCTTTTACTTGCAACATATCAAAAAACTGTTTGGGATTCTCTTTAATTCGCTTTTGCTTTTCTTACCACACTTGTTACCCTTCTGGCCTACGCTTTATACTGTTCGTGTGCCTGCCGGTCACCTTTCTCCTGAAATTCCCTCCATAGTTTTTCTGTTTTTGCAGCGCAAGCTTAATGGTGTTGTTCATCCATTTAAGCCCAACTTGATTTATTATTCGGATTCTAGGTATACAGTCAGCCATTGCCTCATGCAAACACTTCTTAACCACCTCCTATGCATTATCAACATCCAGCTCTTGCAGTTTTGCATGCCATGACACTAAACCAATCAAACTCCTAAGCTTGTCATACTTACCAGCCCGATAATTCCACATGGACCCTGTCTTAATTGTAAATTCCACACCATTAGCCACCTCCCAAGTCAAGACCCTATGATCACTCTCACCAATTGGTGGCAACGTGGTCATATTCGTTACAGCCAAATTCTCAGATGCAATTACTAGGTCAAGCTCTCTGACCCGTAGTATTTTCCATTACATGCTGTCCCAGATAGTTATCCCTTAATAACCGCATAAAATCCAATTCTTTCCTCCCATGTTTCGTCTCCTCCTTCCAATTAACCTTACTAGTTGATTACTCCCATAGTAATTACCCTCCTTCCACTCATTTCTTCTATTTGCTTATGCATACTATTTTCACCATATATTCCATCACCTGGTCTACAGCAGCACCCAACTATATATTTTGTTCTTCTAGCCTCAATGTCACACCAAATAGCCTCCAATATGCTCTTTTCTTTATCCTGCAGTTCCACTTCTATTCTCCTTGGCTGTAGCTCATCAGCTATCATCAATAACATTCCTGCCCCCATTTTATTTTTCCTGTCACTCCTGAACACGCCATACCCCTCACAGTCAATCCCACTAGCTATATCATTTTCTGTCAGCCATGTTTCACTAATACCAATAACCTGTGGCATGCAGTGCCAACTAAGGCCAAAAATTCTTCTTTCTTGTTCCCAATACTTCTGGCATTAGTATACATGAATTATAGAAGCGCATTTGTCCCATCCCTATTTTGATGCCTTATACTAACTATCCCATTCTGATTTATTGTCCTACGTACTCGCTTGGGCATATTACATACATTCATACACTCAACTGTCTCACTAAAGTCTGCATATCTACTCCCCCCCCCACCTTAGTAACTCTAGTTTCCCTGATTCTGCACATCCACTTCCACTTCATTCAACAATACCTTTTCAAGTCTCCGTACACCAAATCTATTCAAATGTAAACCATTCATCTTACATAAATCCTTTCGCCCATCAAACTCACTCCACACATCCACAAATTCTATAGCACTCCTCCTGCATAATCTGCACATAAAGTCATTAGCAATTTTGGCCCTCCTTCTATACTCTTCACTATGATACCGCGGCAACAGACTCACTATCCTAACTCTCCCACTCTTCTCTTTTGCTACCTCAACTGATTCCTTCAAATCATCTCTCACAGCCATTTTGTCTCCTTTCAAATCATTCGTTCCTCCTACTACTATCAATTTATTCATCCGCTGTTTTTGCATTCTAATTGACTCGCTTAACGTTGCTTAACGTTCACACCAGGTTGATATGATTTTGTTAAACTCATCTATCACACCTCTTACTAAAGAATATCCCTACAACACTCGACCTTTCATTTTGTTTACACTCACTATCATACTCACTAATAAATGGCAAAAGTATGACAAGAAACTCTTATGGTTCTTGTCATACTTTTGCCGTTTATTAGTTGGTTCGTTCGGTAAACATTTTTGCCAACAGCTATCGATTTGTGTATCGACCCTGTGTATCGCAAAGCGTCACCGTGCGATCTCACTCATTGCATCTGTCTCATCATTTTTTATCATCCGTTAATGCATTCATTCATTCTGCATGTTTACCTTCATTCTCACTTTCAATGCTACTCTCATAGCTATCTGGTAGTACCTTGCAAATATCATTATTCATACCTCGCATATCACTATTTTTTACATTTTCACTATCAACAACGATATCACTCTCATTACCTGAAATGCGAGTGATATCTCATTAAATCCTCACATTCCTTACACTTTCTGTACACATTCATTCTGCTATCCTTGTGTGACCAGACTCCAACCGCTCTTCTCAAAGCATCCATTTCTTAAACAGTACACTGAATAAAATCCTTTAAATTAAAAGTTTTTGACAAAGATGGCGACGTCGATGTCATTGTATTCATATTCCTCCTTATTGGCGCCATGTGCACAAATAATCGTATCTATCAAACTACTAATTGGAAACTCAGAAAACACACAAAAATCATCCAGACACGCTAAGATATGAAAAGTAAATAATACTATGTACGATTGAAGCAAATTTACCAATTATTACTTAAAATAACACTTATCTCTTCAGGAGCTCTCTACAAACACTAATTTTATAATAATAATAAAAATATTCATGATAATTTATTTCTTTTTTTAACACAGTTTATTATTTTTCAAAGAAATTACATGAGTGTAGGGTACGTTTTGTTACATGTTACTGAAATTATTATGATTAGGACAATATAATACTCTAATTAATGATAAAAGTAATTGTAATCCTGACAAAAACAATTTGCAGTTAGTTTCATATATAAAGAGTTAAACTGCTATTTTTGCATTTTTGTCATTTACATTTTAATTTTGCAATTCATTTTTATTCACAATTCACATTAGCAATTACTTTTTTTATTAACATGCTATATGCATTCATTTCACTTTTAACAATAATAATTAAAATAAATAAAAATAAATATATATATATATATATAAAATCATCTAACGCTTTTTTATTCTCATGTACGGGGAGTAGGCGAGGCCATTTAGCCCTATCTAACTTTTGGAGACTGAGTGGGCAGTTCAATCTCCACTGGTACCAATAAGAGATAGATGGCCCAAGGCTATCACTAATTAAGCAGTACACAGTGAAGAGAGACGGCTCAAACGTGCCGCCATCTCGTGGTCCCTAACCCTAACACAATATATTTAATGTCTGAAATAATGTGGGTTCTACGGTCGATTTTCTTGAGTTTATGGAACGATAAACCCAAGTTTCCAGGAGGAAAAACCCGCTTGCCCTTGCCAGAGATCGACTAACTCGGGAACCGGTCGAAAAAAGGCTTAGAAAAATTGCTCTAGTCGCCGACTATATAAATAAATAAAAATAAAAAATCGACAGCAGCATCAATGAATAATAATGAGACTTTACAATATTACAATTTTAGTGATTTTTTTTCAATATAATAAATTATTTATTTATCTATTTTTTAAATAATTTTGATGGTCGACATTCATGTTTTATTGTGTTCTTTTTTTCACTATGGCAGTCTTTCTATGTCTTCTGAGCTTTTGATTTTTATCGGCTTTGAAGTTTGTGACTTCCTCAAGAATATCTTGGCAACTCTGATCCACAAAAATTGGTCACTGCTTTTGCTTTTCTTGCTTGGTACAACAGATTCCGGTTGATAGTGTTAAATATTCGGATAGGAAGATTGGTGTATTGTATTTCAATGCTTTCACGTCCTTGACAACTGTTTTTTTCTGTCTGCTGGCTTTTATGAGACTGTCTCTTGTGGAGTTGCTTGTAAGACTAACTATGACTGGTGCAGGTCGTGGCAAGCCTTGTTTTTTGCACTTCCTGGGAATCTAATTTACGGTTTGGATGGCGTTAAGCTGTAGGGGGGAATCAATTGCATGGCCTAATTTTAAAACTACATCTTTGAGGTTTTCTGTAGGTGGAGTATCAGAATGACCGTTTATGACAAGGTCTTGTTTATGTTGTGATTTAAACGTTCGTATTGTAATTTTTGAGAATGAAGTTCTTGATGGAGTTCGGATGTCTCTCATCAAATTGTGTTGCCTGTCATTTAGTGAGTTAATGCTGATTTTAATGTCTTTTACAGTTTGCAACACTTCTATCACTGCTAAATTATTATGTTTGACGAAATCTTCAT
Organism: Typopeltis vanoorti; assembly: GCF_054136105.1. Lineage (NCBI taxonomy): Eukaryota > Metazoa > Arthropoda > Arachnida > Uropygi > Thelyphonidae > Typopeltis > Typopeltis vanoorti. Next base: position 11,804,288 of record NC_143550.1, read on the forward strand.
ATTCGCTAGAATTTTTTGTTATTTGTTCGTTCTGTTTGTCAAAGAGTTCTTGCACAAGATCTATTAAGCTGGCTTTTATAATGTCTAAACCGTTTTCTATTAGTATATTTAAAGATTTGTAATTATAGGACTCACCTGCATTTTTTTGTCTGTTCAGTTCGTCATCTGATATTGCCTCCGGTATAATCGGTTGTTTCGTAGGTGACTGCACTGCCTTAGGTGCGTTTCTTTGTCCTTCCTGAAGAGTATGCACTTCCATTCCTGGCGTGTTGCATTGGATTTACTTTGGCAGGTTTCTGAAACGCCGGCATATTTTAAGTGTAGAATCCTACTGCATTTCGTACAGGTTATATTATTTCCATCGCACGATAAATCCTCCAGATATTTGACACACTTCATGACTCACCTTTCTACCCATGAAAGGTAGAACTATGGTGTGATTGTCAAGTTGGCGACGTCCTTTGTTCTCTGCTCGTTATTGACCGCGGTTCTCACTGTTCACTTTTCAACACTTCAAAATTTGGTTTCTTGTTATCCTATTTCGGTAAATTTTATGCTGTCTTCGGCGTGACAAGTAGATTTACTTGGAAACACTTTCACATTAAAAACAGGAGTTGGAACAACTTTAAAACTATAAAAAACGGGACCAGCAATACCACCGTGCGCCCTTTCGTATACATACCTACACAGCGCCCCTTGTTACTGATACTTGTTAGTGATAATAATTTTTTTTCGAAATATGAAATAGTTTTATGCGATTCTTTAAAACAGTATACACAAAAGCAACAATAATTTTTCACATTACTAACATATCCATCCAAATTACTTTCCGATTCGACAGATGTCACAACTTTCCAAATACTGTCTGCTACTTTTCTTACTCCAAACGTATAAATGTCCTCATGAATAAAATGCATTTCTGTCTAATTTTAGGAACATTAAACAATATACAAAACAGACGGCTTTTAAACTTCGTTTTTATATTGAAAATAAAATAATAAAAAAAATGTTGTACATCCCAAAAAGACTAGTGTTATAATAGCATAACTGCCCAGTAATAATATTGAGAGGTCTGTTTAGCCTATGTTATTTTACATGCGTCACATATATTTCCTACAGATGACAGGAATAAATCTATACAGTGATTCGATGAACGTTAAATATTATGTAATTATTTACAAATATTTTCAGGAACAATTACTAAATAACTGAGAATGAAACTGCAAGCGCCACGAAAATTTTTCTTTGCTTAATCACAGAGAATTTCAATGAACTATTTGCGCATGCGTTATACTTGTATGAGTCATAACTGTTCCGTTGCTAGGTTTCAAAGCAAAAATTCTGCAGTTCACGCAGTATGCCTCTTTTCATGTAATTATATATATATTTATATATATCATATAACCTTTTCAGTTGCATTTTGACATCTGATATTAAGCTGCGTTGAAAGTTAAATTACAATAGTTCTTTCATCATTATTTTTAAATTATTAATAAATTTGCTAAAGTTGTAGATTACCATGTATAGATACACCATTTTCAGTTTACAGTATATTATAATTACATCGGTTTTTCTGTCGTAAAAAACCTAGTTTGTTTTAAAACCCCGGTTGAATTTTTATTTATTTAAAAGTTAAATTAACATTTTACATATATTTAAAAGTGAATCAGGATTTAAAATAATATAAGAAATTTGTAATTTAGTGCAAGTTAACCTTGTTCCAGTATTTTGTATTTATTTATTTTTTTGCCCGTGGTGCATGTATGCCAGAAAATATAATAGTCATTATGGAGTTCATTTCATTTATCATTCATCGTGATATTTTTTATTAATAGTTTTATCTTTGTTAGTTTCTTTAATTAATTTATTTATGTTTTTGAAATTTAAATAGCATTTTTAAAATTTTATTCTACAAGATAAAGAATAATAATATAAGTAAATAATATAATAAAATAATAATAATAATAATAATAATAATAATAATTATTATTATTATTTTATTATATTATTTACTTATATTATATTTCTTTATCTTGTTTTAATAATACAAGATAAAGAAATATTAATTTTTTAAATAATAATAATTTTTATTGATTTCAAAAATATTTACACATATACAATGATCATCTTGAGTGACATTCCAACCTATAATGTTTACAAAATTCAGCACTAAGTGCTGCATATATGGTTAATTTTCTACACTGGATTTCAATTAAAAATTTTAATAATACTTTTTTGCTTCTATACTATGTGTTTGCAGCACATGTTCTTCTAATATTAAGAATGAAGATTGTACAGAATTTTCTGTATAATGAATGACTAATATAATAATGTTAATAATAATAAAAATAGTAGTAACTTTTTTTTTTGCCAGTGACATGATTTATTATTATATACACATGAGACATTTTCTGCACATTAAAAGGATTCAGTACAACATGAGGATGATAATAATAATAATAAGTATTATTATTATTATTATTACGTTATTTTTTCATGTTACACAATTGTGTTATGTTAATGATATTATCACATAATGATCAGTATCTTCTTTATTGTTGTATAATTTACTAACTGTTTTATTACATAATCTGCTTCTTTGGTTGTAAGGATTAAGTGTGGTTGAGTGAGGCGAGTTAATCCCACCTACTTCGAAGTTTGGGTTAGCTTTTGTGAAGAGAATGGGAATTAGGCTTCATAATTTATGTTGTTGCTACTGTTTATGTATGGGGTGCGGGTGATTTGTGATGTTCATATTGGTGTTAATGGTATATTAACTTTGCTGGTATATTTTCCAGAGTTCGTGTTTTAATGTTCTGTAGTTATCTATGTGCTTTAAATTTCTTGGTGATGGTGGGAATCTGATGTGATATCACAAAAGAACCGTATGAATTGTTGAAGGGTGGAGGGATGTAGAGAGTTGTTGTGGATCGTGTTATACAATATGTGTCTCTGTTGTTTCGATAGGTGATGTTGAAGTAATTCCTTGTTAATGTCATGTAATGTTTCAGGTTTTTAATGCTCAGAATTCTTTTATCTCCATGTACTTGTCGGATATTGGTTGTTGCGTGTAAGGTGTCCAGATCACTGTTGACACGATTTAACTCTATAATGTTCCTAATTTTGTTAGGTGGATTTTTGATGTTTATGCCTACACTGTTATTCCGTACCTGAATAGGGATTCGCAGATATCGTGATATAGGTTTTTTTTTATGTTGGATGTAATAATGTCTTTAACTTGGAAGAGTTTTGCTGCGATGATCCAGAGTTTGGTGTGTAGGTATTCTATATGTTTTGTCCATTTAAGGTGGGAATCTATATAGAGACCGAGGTATTTTGCGTGTGTAACAGGTTTGATTTCTGGACATTGCAGGTATTTTTGTTGTCAATGCAGCGGTATGTGTGACACTGTATCGATGTGATGCGGGACGTATGATTCTTGGGTTGTGTATTATCAACATCTGTGTTTTGGTGCCGTTGATTAGAATTGCGTTTTGGTGGAAGTAATTTTAATTTAATTTAATTTAAGTGAAGGAAGTCAGGTCTTGTTGTGCTTTGCAGAGAGCCGTGTTGATGTCTGTGTGGATTGCCTAGTAGTGCAGATCTCCTTATGACTTCTTATGGATATGTTATGAACATCGTTAATGTATATGTTGAATTGCGTGGGTTATCACATGGCACCTTGAGGTACATAGGGTTTTATTTGTATACCCCGACTGTTTTGTGTTCTGTTTGAGAGGTACTTCTTGAACCATGTATGCAGTGTTCCTTATACCTACTGAATATCGTTGGTGAGTAGTATGTCAAGTTCAAGTGTATCAAATGCTTTGGTTAGGTCCAGCAGTATAAGGATGGCATACTTGTTTTTCTCGAGAACTTTGTTTATTGTATCGGCGATGTCTTCTAATAAAGTGATGGTGCTTTTTGTTTTCTGAAAACCGTATTGGTTTTGTGAGATGATGTTGTACTTCTGTAAATAGTTCTGTAGTCTGGTGTGTGTTATTTTTTCTAGAAGTTTTGAGATGATTTGAGATGACTGGTAGAGTAGCTATTGGTCCGTAGTTCTGAGTATCCTTTCTTTTGCCGAGTTTGTATTTTGGTGTGATTACTGCAGTTTTTAGTTGTTGTGGAATAAGGCCTGTGTCGAATATTATCTTCGCGAGTCTCAAAAGTATTGGATGTATTTGTTCAAAGTTTGTTATTAGGTCTGTTTGTCTTATTTTGTCTATTCCTGGAGTGGTCTTTGGTGTTAGTTGTAGGAGTGCTTCTTTCAATTCCTGTTTTGTTTCGGGTGGAAAATACATCGTTTGGTGTTGACTTTGTGTTGGTAGTTTTTTGTTGATCGTTGGTAGTTGTCCTTTTTGATGTTGTGTGATATTGTTTGTTAAGGCATGGTTGAATGAATCTGTTAGATCCTCTTGGTTTGTGTCCTGACCGAAGCTTTTCGCAATAAAATCTTGTGGTGAAGTTTTCTTTTTTCGAGTTACTAATTCGTTGGGTGTAGCCCATGTTTGTTTGATGTTGTCGTTATATTCCATGAATTTTTGGAAGTAGTAGCGTCTTTTCGAAATTTGGTTGTTGGTTGATTTCTTGTGTTTTTGTATAAGGTTTGTAAATGTGTGTTACTCGGTGACTTTTCAAACTTTTTCCATAAATTTTCTTTTACAGTAGTACTATTTAGCATGTTCTCATTTAATCATGGGTTGTTGTCTGTTTGTCGCCTCGTTTGTGTAGGCTTTGTTGCTTTTTTGTATATTTCTGTGACCTTTAGGTACAACTTCTCGTATAATGTTACAGGATCATTTATTTTAAGTAGGGAACTCCAGTCTGTGTTTTTTTACATCGAGAATGCTCTTTAGTGTGATCGAGTTTTGTCGACTTTTGTGGTGGTGGGAGGGGGGAATAGGTAACGTAATAAAACTTCGTTTTATTAAGTTACCTACCCACTACTACTAATAATAATAATAATAATTAAATATCATACAGTAATATATATATTTTAGGATTATAGTCATAATCAATGGAATTATTAAAAACGAATTCTAATTATGAATGTACTATTCATTTCAATGGTTTTCCAAAAATACACAGAAATATCCCTCTTCGGGGTCCATGTTAGAGAGACAATCCAGCGTATACTGTGGGTAAATGTATTGCACATACCTCGACATAATACAATTCACTTTTTATATATATAAAAGTTCAATTAATTTGTTTCGTTTACCGAAAAATTAAAACTAAAATAATCTGGCTTTTTATTAAGTTTTGATGTTACTGCTCTATTTACAAATCATCATTTAAATAAAGATTAATATTTCTTAAAAAATAATTCCTATTACACTCTTACGTTTTGTAATGCCATTTAAAGATATAAAGATATAGATGCTCAAAATTAAGGACGAACTACATTTTTACCTACGTATGGAAACATTTTCATGACTACAGTCAAATGTGGAAATAAATGTATTGCCAGCATAGTAATAAATATTATAAAAAATGTGTTATGAATTTCGTACAAATAAAATTGCAATAGACTTCTTCACAAAAGCTAAAATATTCTTAAAGTTGTACTAAGGTATTAATCTACAGTTCTTACAGAAGACTATGTGCAGACACATTTCAGTTTGGAATATGTCCACCCATAACTGGGATTGAGCTCGCACAACATCAAACCATTCTTAGCACTAATTGATTCAAGTGTTCGTAAGATAAACGGGCTGACTCGTCCTTCAGGGCAACAATTAAATAATGAAATTAATTAAATAATATCCTCCTTCTTCAAAAGAAAAATCAGTTAACGCCTTTTTATTCCTGTATATATAGGGAGTAGGCGAAGCTGTTTTGAGCCCTATCTAACTTTTGGAGACTGAGTTGGCAGTTCAATCTCCACTGGTACCCAATCAGAGATAGCTGGCCCAAAGCTCTCACTAATTAATCGGCACGCAGTGAAGAGTGACGGCTCAACAAGGGACCATCTCGTGGTCCCTAAACCTAACACTCATATGTCTTAATGTCTGAAATAATGTGGGTTCTACGGTCGATTTTCTTGAGTTTACGGGACGAAAAAACGCGCTTGCCCGTGCCAGAGATCGACTAATTCGGGAACCGGTCCTAAAAAGGGCTCAGAAAAATTTCTTCTAGTCGCCGACTAGACTCGAAATGAAATCTTCCTTCGTGCGGCCAAGCGCGCTGGTGTGGAAACGCCACATCCACTGAGCTACACAGGCTTACCTGAATATAACATCCTATGGTTATTATTTCTCTGGATCTCACCTGTTTTGTTTCACTAACATGAATTTAAAAGATTTTTTAAATTCATGTTACTTTAAAACAGGATCTCACCTGTCTTGTTTGTTTCAGTAACATGAATTATATCGCTTTGATGGTTCCCTACAAATTAAAGGTGCCAAGAAATTACATTTTTATTTAATCCTTTCTCCAAGTGTAATTTAATAATAAGGCTTCACCACTTCTATATGGGATATATAAGACTTCTACATTACTTCATCCTTGGTATCTCTTCTGGGTCTGGCTCCCATTGATGACCTCCATAAAGGTCGAAACATGTCTGGGTAGTGGCCCTTCCTATAATGCAAAGCACATATCCTTTTGGATGCGTATAATAATACTGTGAATTATAGGATACAAACGCAATTGATGTGAAGTCATTAGTCGCTATATAGAAGTAGCCCAGACCTGAAGATACTTCACACGCAAACTTTGCTTGCTTAAACTTGGATAAAGGATTAAACCAAGAATGTGATTTCTTTGAATGTTTAATTTACAGTTGAACCAAATGACAATATTTTCAACGAGTGTTTTCTAGTTGTTCTGTCATTTGGACTTCTTTTCGGCTGATACTGTTTATGGTGAAAGTGCCTGTATAATTTTCAGTTCTGCCAATGCTGAGTTTTTTCCAATTCCAGTAAATTTTATTCTTGGTTCCCTGACAAAAACCTATTGTTTTTTTTAACAGGGAGCGGGAGTTATTTTTTTAATTAATTGATGCTGCAACATGCATCCGTTTTCATCAGGTTTGTTTCTGGTTAAAGCTAATACAGATTACATTTTGGTCATCTGAGTCGCAAATTGCGAAATCAGTGATGATGCGCATTTTATATTTCAAAGATAATTTGTAAGCACATGGTTACTTCATTCACATTCTTCAGGTTTTTTAAATATTTAACTCACACACGAGAAGTATAAGAACCTACAAAACATCAGGAACGTGTATGGAGTACAGGCAAGGATAGAGAAAGAAGAAAATCTACTGTTAGTAAAAATCTATCTATAAATCTATTGATGAAATCTATCTATAAACGCATTCTCTTTTATTTGATGAGTTACATAGCATTTGTAAGCTATATAAATAAATTACAATAAAAAACTAAGTTGCATAAATCTTTTAAATTACCTTTAGGTAAAGACATGGTTTCAGAACCGACGAGCTAAGTGGAGAAGGATGAAACAGGTAACATATGTAGCAAAGAAAACCAAATAACAATCATATTAAATTTTAATTTATTATTATTATTATTATTATTATTATTATTATTATTATTATTACTACGAATATATTACTGAAGGGAGTTCAAGGATTTCTTACAGGTTGGCCGATTTAAACACTCATAGCTAAATAGCTGACATGTCTCTCATTGAATACAATCACCGTAAAAACCATATGGCTATGGGTGGAACGAGCTATCCAGTGGCAGTTTCATTCGATACCTTAATCTCATGCTATGGGAAAAAATCTGGATCTTACATGCATACCACCACACTCCTAGCCAATGCTTCTTGGAAATCATGCTATGACTATAGTCTTCTCTCCAATACTTGCATTCGTGAACGCACGTGTCCAAGTGAGCAAAACAATCTTGAGGTCACCGGACAAATGCCATTATGGCTAGTGACATGTCGATAAGTGGTAAAATTAAAATCGGAACCAGTGCGAAAGATGAGGCAATATTATGCTAACTTTTTTTAATTGGATATATTTTATCACACTTTTATTTAGTGGAGTTTCTTGAAGTTACTTGACTTTAATAGTATTTTTATTGTGCACTTGTTTTTGATGAATGTTTTGTTTCTTTTATATGTGTTTGTACTATATTAGGAGTTTATTTTTATGGTGAATGTAGCATGGTGAGGCGGACATGTGTATTTGCTTCTTGTAAATGGTAGGGCAGTGTGTTTTATGAGATGGCGGGCATGGTGGGTGGCTTGGAAGTGGCATGCAGAGTGGGTTTTTAGGTAGCATGTATTTTTTTTTTAGGTGAGACGGAGTGGGAGAATATGTTTTGGAGGTGACAGTTATTTTGACACTGAGTAATTGAGCTGCAGAAAGCGGGTGGGTTTATTTTTCAGCAAGTGTTTACAAATGGAAAAGGGCGGATGGAGGTTCTTTTGAGGTGGGCTATGGCAGGTAAGGGGTGTTTCAGTCGGAAAGGTGGGTGGATGTCTTCTGGGAAATGGACCTCAGGGCAGGCATGCGTTTACAGGTGGCACCGGATAGCACATGTCAGAGTGATGTCGCCCTCGTGACATCACTTTCTGCAATGTGACCACAGGGAGGGTGGATGGGTGTATTGAAGTACTGAAAAGCAGGTCGGTAGGTGTATTCTTGTTTGTGTTGTTGTCGAGATTTTTTTCAGTTCATTCACTTTAAATTCAAAATTAATTTCTTTATTTCAAACAAATAATACTAATTCATTTGTTAAGTTAACTTATTTTTATAATAATATCCCAGATATAGTCTCAAAGGCTCACTATATGAGTACAAAGTGGAGAATCGAAGTTGGGGAATCGGCCAATGCATTACTTCATGGAATATGCGATTTTTATATTATCCACAGACTAGTCGCTACTCTTATTTCTTTCTTTCTTTCTCATTCCCCAATGCTAATTACAGAATTGAAGGGCTAAGCGTGAATCTTTTCCATTTTACTTTTTTTCATCTCTTGCAGTGGGAGTCTGCGTTCTGTCCAGGTATTTGCCTTGCGAAACAAACATAGAAGAAGACAAGGGAAAGTCACTTCTGTACATGGTTTGCCAGTAAAATCTTATGGGGAGAGAGAGAGAGCATATATTACTGTGGCATAGTTACTGTGTTATATTACTGCGACGCGCAGCTAGAAAGGAACTTCCAATGAAATTAACAAGAATGATGAAGCTGGATCAAAGCCTTTTGAAAGTTCAACTATTCTGATACAGAGTTAATCTCAAAAAATTAAACTCTATCAAAAGAAGCCTTCGCTTTACTGATTTACCTAAAATAGAACATGGAGTGTAAGAAGTAGATACAAAGGAAAACTGGAACTGGAAAAGAAAGAAATGGGAACCCGAGTTAAGATTTTAGGAATTAGTGAACTGTGATGGATAGGTATGAGTCACTTTGATTATTTCGTCTTTATTACTCTTGACGTGAAGATCTATAAAGAAATGGATAATCTTTCATAGTTAGAAAAATTAATTTTGGGGGTTACAACCCAGTGTCTGACGGAATATTCCTAATCAGAATAAAAGCATATCAAGTGAATTTAGCACTCATTATGCACACACCACAGATGCAAGTGAGGGCGGGGTAGATTAATTTAACTAGAGAATGATAAGACCGATTTTCTGATGATATTAGGTGGTTGGAATGTAAAAGTAAGAGAAAACGAAGAACGATGCATCACTGGAAAATTTGATTTAGAACTGAGGAACGAAGAAGGAGAAAGGATGTCTGGAACAGTTTCTTTATTTGGAACACCCAAGTTCAACAACATAAAGAAGATTGTACACATGGATATCATTTAATGGGTAATATAGAAATCAAAGAGATTATATCGCTGCCAGAAGAAGGTGAGGGTGCACTATACAAGCAACGAAAACAGTATTGGTTCAGACTGTAGCACAGATCAGGAATTATTGATGGCTGAAGTTAAACTGAAATTAAGGGCTAAAAAGAAACAAAAATGGCATCAGTTTGATGAAATCATATAAATGAGGCATTTAAATTAGAACTCGGAAAGTGATTAAAACGTTTGCAGAAGACAGGAAAAGAATTAGAAAACCTATGGGATGAAACAAAATATCCAGTAATAGAAGAAGCAAAGAAATATCTAAAGCAACAAGAAAGAAAGATTGTAAACGGCTGTCAGGGGAAAAAATTCAAATAACAGAAGAAAGAAACAAATAAATTAAAGTCAAAGAAACAAACAAAGGGTTAGACAGTTGAGTGCAGATTTATAGAGACAGGCTAGGAAATATAAAGAAAAACATCTAAACAAAAGGTGCAAGAATATTGAAGAAAGTAACATTGGATGAGGAGATCTGCTTAGAAATATTGAAGTTACAGGGATATTTATCTCTACATTAAGAGATAAAAAGTACTTCGAGAAAAAGTTTGATGGAAGAAGAAGATGAAATGAAAATGGAAGAGTATGTAGAGGATTTGTACAAGAAATACCGGTATATTAATATTGAAAGTGAATTTGCAAGGAGAGAATTTGTTGAGCAAACCTATGATAATGAAAAGTGACGCAACATCAGCAATGGAACAGGTGCCTAAATGAAAAGCTCCTTGAGCTGATGAAGGGTTGGTGGAATTATTGAGACCACCTAGGGATGAAGTAATGAATATATCAAGTGAAAGTTGTCAACAGGTCAGGTTTGAAACAAAATATATTGGCCTAGAAAGTGGAAAGCATCAATATTCATCCGGTTCAAAAAAAAAATAAAAATAAAAATGATAATAAATAAATAAATCCCGAATATTGTGAGGATTATAGAATCATCGCTTGTTTGACATGCAAATAAAATTATACTGAAAGTAACCCCCCCAAAAAAAAAGAAAAAAAAAGACTAGATCCATATGTGAAGAGAGAAATGTCAGAAAAACAGGAAAGATTTGGGAGAGGTAGAGTTACTAGAGACTAGATAGCAAACAAAAGAAATCAGATTGATTATCTAAATCAAGGGAATTTCAGAAAGAAGTATTGATATAAGTTGATTAAAATAAAGATTATTAGACATTGATATATTGATTATATGGTAGCTGCGATTGTCTAGATCAGAATGGAACGTAGTGAGATCAACAGGAATACCTGAGTAGCTAATTAGTTTCATTACAAAGCTGTATGACACAAAGAAGCTTCACTAAAAATAGCTTTCGGAGAAACAGACAGTGTTTCCAGTGAAGCAAGAGGAATGGCAGGGTTGTATACTGTCGCATAAACTTTTTAATATTTATAGTTGTGTAGCTCAGTGGAAGTGGCGCTTGCGTCCTCTGCGCTTGGCTGCTTGAAGTTAGACCTAGGTCTAACTTCAAGCAGCCAAGTCTAGTCTAGTCACTGACTGGAGGAACTTTTTCTAAGCCTATCTTCGACCGGTTCCCGAGTTCGTCGATCTCTGGCACAGGCAAGCGGGTTTTTCCTCCCGGAAACTCGGGTTTTTCGTCCCGTAAACTCAAGAAAATCGACCGTAATACCCACATTATTTCAGACAGTGACATATCTTGTTAGCGTTAGGTACCAAGAGATGGCAGCACTTGTTTGCTAGCCTCTTCATCGGTGGCTGCTATAATTAGTGATAGACATGGGCCAGCTCTCTCTGATTGGCTACCGGTGGAGATTGAACTGCCCACATAGTCTCCAAAAGCTAGATAGAGTATAAAGGATTTTTTTTTAGTTCAATATATTATGAGAATGGCTGATTTAGACATTAAGACTGATAGCAGAAAAATAAATAATTTAAAATATGCAGATGGTACAACCCTCATCGCAAAAACTAAGCAAGATCTGGAGTTTTTGCTCTTTTATTGGTTAAGAAGGAATGCTATTGAAGCCAGGCTTAATTTAAATATCAGCAAAACAAAAATTATGATTTCTGACAACTTGGATGAATTTATAATTGAGGGAGATAAAATATAGGTTGTTAAAAGTTATGATTTATACTCAACGTGAGTTGTGTCTGCGTAATAATTGGCTTTGTAGATTTGTTACTACTTTTTATATTGAAATTTTGAATCCTGCCTTGAACCGAACACAATAGCGGTATGCACGAGTTCAACAAGATGAGCGGAGAGTGGCGCGACTAGGCGAGCAGTACGAAAATCAAATGCCATTAACCACGCTACCGGCCAAGACGTCTATAGACGTTCACTTTATCATGGATGCGAAGTGCTTATTAAAATTGCAATACCATTGTTATAACAATGAAATATATGATGGATACGAAGCGTATGCGGATGCGTATTTGATCCATAACGGCCGGTAAGGTGGTTAATGACTCGGATTATTTAAAATTAATATCCCAGTTCCATTGACATGTTGCACTCACGACATCGAAGTCGTGGTGCAACATGTATGCATGGCGAAATGTGAAAGATGTGTTAATAGAGAAATTGAACAAGAGGTGAGAGAAGCTATGGATTTGTAGAAAGTGTAATATTTTGTTAATTTACATACGAGATAACGAATGAAAAAAAAACCGAATGAAGAAATGAAAGTTAGCATAAATGAAAGAAATGGAAACGGAACGAAAGCTAGTAAGACAGAGGGAGAGAAGAAACTCAGGAATGAAAAACCGAAAGGAATTATGCACAAGGAAAAAGTAAGGTTCGGAAGAACTAGAAGTATCGAGACTAAGGGAGAAACAGAGAGTGAAACTGCCAGTTTGCAAGATTTGAAGAACGAGTTATTCAAAATGAAAAATGAATTGAGAATATGATTAGTAATATTAGACGTTTAGTGAAAACAAATAAAAGCATGCAAAATAATAAAAAGTAAGTAAAAACTGCAAAACAGATTATGACTGATTAGGGAATAGATGTGTTTAGAAATTCTGTTCTTAGAGGATCGGCAAATGAGAGAGAGTTCATAAAGTCTGCTATCTAGGAGGAAGAAAGAGCAAGATAATTCATGCTTTGGACACGATCAACATTAGGATTGCTTAAGGATATTGACAGAAGAAAGCTGAAATACTTTGGACACATTGAAAGGATGGAAGATGGACTTCTAAAAACAGTAATAGAAGGTAGGATTCCTGGAAAAGGAGGAAGGGATATACATTCAGTGAGATGGATGAATGGTGTATCTGGAGTGACTGATCTTGTGAGAGTTGACGCCTCTAGAAAAGCACAGAGCAGAACCGTCTGACGAGGACCACATAGATCATTACCAAGGAAAAGGGTGACCATACGGCATCTGATAATATTCAATGAACTGATGGGTGGATGGACATGAGGAGGAGGAGGAGAAACCTAGGAAGATAACTAGTGGTAGTTGTGGAGAAAACGATTTAAATGGACATAAGAGGAAAGTAAAAACAGATATCGGGACGATTTTGAGGGGAGTGAAAGATATTAGGGAATAGAGAAGTACTGTGGAAAATGTCAGCATATTTTCAAGGTATGACAATGATGAAGTGACACGGAAAGTAGCAAAATCAAGAATGGTATGCTGGCAGAGCTGTTTGAGCAGAAGGGATTGTAGTTCGTTGATGTATGGCATATATTTGAGGGAAGAACGGAATTATAAAGACCTGACGGATTGCAGTATGTGATTAAAGCAAGAGAATGAGAAGTAAGAGGTGAAGCGGAAGATCCGGAGAGTGGTATTGAAAAGATTAAGATGTTTGGCAATGGAAAAGTAGTAGTATAAGAGATGAAGAGAGAACGGGAATGCAAGAGGAAAATGGAAATGGGGAGCCCGAGTTGGTAGGGAGAAATAGCATATGAAGAGTGCATGTCAAATGTAGCAGTCAATGTAGGTATGGAGATGATCAGCATAGAAATGGAGATGATCAGCATAGATTAGCATTGGGATGCGAGTGGGTAGTTCAGACTGAATTGATATATGGGGTTACCGGTAAAAATATGAGTGGGCAAGGAAAGGTATGGTGAGAAAATTACAACCAACAGATGGCTTGGGTAGTACTGGTTACAGACTAAAAAATAACCTGCTGTGTTTATTTACAAATGTCGGGTATATCAGAAACGAGAGAGATGAATTGGTTTAACTGACTTCGGTTATTCGCTGAAAAATTCTCGGAGTTAGTGAAGCATGATTGTATGAAGACAAACTTCAAGATCTATAACCAGTGTCCTACACATTGATCTGTGTACATCCTTCAGTGACCAGGTAGGCAATCTGATCACCCTCAGTACTTCTTAAACTCAATCTTTTCTTTTTTCTTGCAAAAAAAAACTTATTTTCGTGATCCTAACCTTTGATAATACTCACCTAAACAATGAAGAACCAAATCCTCTCTTCTTCAACTGACACCTTAGCCTTTTGGGGCATAAAGATCAATTCCATAGCATCCTCATCTATATATACAGTATATATATATATATAAAAAACGTTGGCATTATTTTTTTACCCCTGACATTAATTTAACTCTCCAGCTACTAAATCCCAAAATCGGTCCCACCTTGGAATACTGCTCCTAACAATTTGGGATAATGCATCCAAACCTTACAATAAATGTTTCGTGCAGTCTAGAAAACGCCAATTCAACTAACTGATAATTCCTCTCTCCCACAGACATTTTCCATATACTGTTTCACAGATGGCTAGTCTCTGGATTGAGTTTTCTTCTAGACGTATGTAGAAAATATAGTACATATAAAAATGTAGCTTGTGGTGCAATTTACATGTTCAAAACACAGTTGAAAGATGTTTTGCTTTTTTTGTGTGTTATTAAGTGAATTTATTGACGTGTTTGGTATTATATGGGTGTGATAGATTGAGTTCTTCAGATTTTAAAAAAATCTATATTTGTTTTAAAGTAGATATTGTCGGTATGGCGCTAATGCATATTATAACAATGGAAGCTAAGATGCCTTGTTGGGTAAGCTGATTATGCGAGATTTCGTTTTGACATGCATTTGTCAAAGAGGATTTTTAGATTAAAACTGGTAAGCGAATATGTGGTAAGTCTGTTGCCAATATGTGCCAAATCAGCATAGAGAACAAAGCATGTGCCAGTATAGCATACAATAACAACAGAAATCTGTAAAATGTTAATGTCGGCAGTAATGTTGAAATTGCAGTGCAGAAAGTCATAAGGACGAAGAGGACCTCAAGAAGGAAATGACATGGTTACATGTAGTCTTTCACGAGACATATGATAAAATTTAAAAATTACATAAATATCAAGAGATCAATAAAGAGGAGAAGAGAAAACAGCAAGACGCGCAAGGTAACAAACAAGATCGCAAGATTATATGAATAAACCGAGAGAAGAAGCTTAAGGAGAAAAAGAATTTCTGGACATTCTATAATGAGGACAAATGAAAGTATGACTAAATCTTTTCTTCCTGGTGCGAATATTAATATTAGTGAAAGTGTAGTCAGTATGCAAAAATATAAGGTGAAACAAATTATTGATTTGGTTTTGAATAATGATAAGAAAAGTGAAACATGTTGTATGAGAAAAGTTATGAAAGTGTTATGGAAGAAACGAAAAGAGGAGCAAGAGAATGGAGATTGTATGCCTGCTGCCATGACAAGAATGAGGTTAATTGAGGAGGAGGACACATGGCAAATGAATCAGTGTAGAGATAGTGCAGAGGAATAACGTAGGTTCTGTTGACCTATGAACTAATATGACAGATGGAAGTACTTATATGATGTGATGGATTGTACACAATTGGATACATTATTATGTGTCTAGAGAACTTTATTATCTGGGAGTAGAGAAGTGCAAAATAGAAAAACGAAGGAAATTAGGTGAACGTAGGTAAGTATGTATGTGTGTACAGATCCCCAAGAGGTAAGTGTATGTGTAAGAATGACCAAGAATGCAGATTCTAGGTTTTTCAAACAACAGCAACAAATAAGGGCAATCAAAGTAGCATGCAAACGTAGTTGAGGAAAGGGGGATGCTCCGGTTAATACATACTAATAATAGAAGTCTCAGGAATGAGAAGGATATGTTTTTGGCATTTAGTACAATCTCAAGAAAAGTTATAGGAATGAGTGATACTTAGCTGACAGGAATTATGTAGTTATTAGTGGGTAGAATTATGAAGGGTTTAATATTTTCAAGGAGGATTGAAAATATAAATATAGGATAGAGGGAGCAGTGCTCTGATAAGCAGGTGAAATGCAGCCAAAAAGAGTAGGATAGGGAATGCATGTTAACCCTACTGATAGTGCATTTGAACCAGGCAGTTGCGAGATTCGACAATAGCATAAAATACACAGTTAGTTGCTGCTATAAACTAAGAAGGGCCAGGGATGATATGGAAGATATGCGTCAGGAAATTAGTACCAGTTCAGCTCAAATAATTATCATGATTTCATAATTATCATAATTTCAACTAAGGAGACATATATTACAAGGACGAAATGAGATTTATACGCTTACTGAGAGATAATTGGACATTAGTTAGAGGATACATTGTGGTTGGTCAATGAATTTAGCGCTCGTGTAAAATTTGTGATTTTTATCTGTTCTATTGTGTTTTTCCTTAGAAAAGTAGTGTTTTATATTATATTAGTGTAGATTTTAGTGTTTTTAGAATTTTGTATCATAAATAACAAATATAAGTTTAAAATGGCGTCATAAACTCTGAAGAAAAATAATGCTAAAAAGATCATGCAGGAGAGAATAAAATGGCCTAGCCCTGTTAACGAGATTATTGCAGCTGTGGGGCAGATTAATGAAATGAATTAACCTCCAGAATAGCAAAATTAAAGCAGATCATCAGAGAAATGACGCGATTATTAAAAATAAATCGAGAGGCATTTAAATGAATATAGCGAGAAAATGAAAAGTAAGCAACAAAATCAGGAAGTAACAGAAATTTTAGTAAAAGGAAAGAAGTTATTTGCTATGGTGAATTTATAATAAAATATGCTACTGATGAGCGTATTGTAACTGCGAGTTTTGCTGGAGCGAAAATTATGAATATAAAGGAAGCAATTCAAAAACAAAAGAAAAGTAAATGAAATCGTAATTACAGTAGGTACAACAAAGTAGTAGAGTTTGCTGTCTTAATCAAATGTTGGGTCTTCAAATTGTAAGGATTAGTGAGACCTGGATATCGGAATCAGACATATTAACTGGTATGGGGTGTGAAGGGTACACTATTTTTAGGATAGGAGACGTGGGGCGTGCTGCTAATGTTATCGAATGACTTGAATCCAGTTAGAGTGATCCTATGATTGTAATACTACTCATAACTGTATTTCATGTGGCAGTGCGTTTTGAAGCCATCTGGTGTGAGGTGGAATCTAACAAGATCAATTACATAGCGGATGGGCTGTTTTACAGACCAGGTGGATTGGTTGGTAGTGGTGAATAAATGCATCACCAAATAGACAAGACGAGTGCGAAAAGAGTAATCATAATCGGAGATTTAATTGAAATCTCGGATTATTGATGAAAGATGATTTTTTTCTTCTGCAAACGGGGTCTTTTCTCACGAATTTTTTCATCTAGTCTGATAAAAAGATCGGAATAATATTCCCCGGTTATTATTTTGCCCTTTTCAAGATAATTAATAACAAAATGCCTTTGGCATCCAGAAACACCGATTCCATGACCTTTTATGCTGATGGGATCGAATTTGTCTTCTTTTTGCGCTGTTCACTGGCTTCTGTCCACTGTCTTGACTGCCGTTTGGATTCTGGTGTGTAAATATGAATCCAAGTCTCATCCATAATAAAACAACGACGCAAAAAATCAGTTTTATTCTTGTTAAAACGCTCCGAGCACTGTTCAGAGAATTTCATGTGAGTGAGTTTTTGATATGGTGTGAGCAAGCGCGGCACTTACATTGTGCAAACCTTTTTCATTTGCAATTATTAACGACAATTATATCCTACACGTTCTTTTGAAATGCCTATATTCTCAGCAATTTTACTCGCCGATCATCCAGTGACATATCGTGCATATGTCAGTGGATGAAATATTGATCAATGATTTCTGGTGTTGTTTTTTCACATTTTGGACGTCCTTCACGTGGATCATCTTCAAGGCTCGTACGGCCACGTTTAAACTCGAGAGCCCATTTTTTAATTGTCGAAAACGGAGAAGCGTGCTCGCAAACTTTTATGAACTTCAAATGAATTTCTTTTGTCGTTAAAATCTTCTTTTACAAAGAAGTTTTAACCGCACGATACTAAATTTTATCCATTTCAATGGATACAGACACACTTTTGTTTCAGGCAGCTGTATAAAACAAAATACTTGATATTTCACATGAATGCTTATGAAAGATGTATGAAAAACGACTTAGAAAAAAATATTTTGCTGATAGTGTTGCGATCAATGGTCGAGGCCGAGAACTCTTCAGACTATCTTCGTATTACTGGAAGAAAATCTGGATTTTGATATCTTAAGTTATATATATTATGCGCTGCTCCTCTATGTATATTTTCCTATAAAATGCCCATCATCTCTTACTTCTTTTTCTTCTTCTTAAATTTTTTTCTCGCATTTATGAAAAACAGTCACATTAAGAAACTGTTGTCGTTCTTCTTTTGTTAAAGTAAGCATAATGTTTGTAATATTAGATTTTGTAAGTATATTTTTTATTTCTTCTGTTATTTTTTCTCTAGATATTTTATATGCACATTCAGCCTCTATCAATGAGGGGTTCTTTATATGCTTCGTTTTACAATATTTTGCCTGGTAACAAAAGTTCATGAGTTCTTTTTTTTCATAATATATCACATATCATTCACTTGGATTAGGTTAACATGTACTGTAATTACTTTGTTTTAAGAATACATTCAAAACTTCATAAATTACAAAAGGAACTTTTGACAATGACTGAAATTTTTGAAAGTAATTTAATTTTATTAATTATTTTTTTTATTAAAAAAATTAAATAATATATATTTTTTTATTTACTTTAGATAATATAATATTTGTAGGATTATTATTTTTACAATAAACTTCATGAACTTTTAATTTTTCTTCTATATCATAATGCGGTGACGTACATCTCTCATATATATTCATGCTTTAAAAATTATGAACCTAATGATCTTGAAATATCTTTTTTTCCAGGAATAGTGTGAATTTTCTTTATCTTTTATGTAGAATAAATTGACATGTTTTATAATTTATTTCTGTTATTAGCAATGGATATAATTATCATCATATGAATAAAGATTAAACGAAATAATTTTAAGTTTTTAAAACTTTGGTGGATCTTTTGAATATTCAGAAAATTCGATTTCTTTAAAATTTAATTCATATTTTTTTATATTGTGATAAAATTTATGCAGTGTTACTTACTGGATATACACCTGAGAGAATAACCCATTAAAATGTTGATTAGGTTTTTTAGATTAATTATTGCTTCCTTTTCTTATATTGTTTTTGATAATTTCATATAAGAAGATACTTTTAAAGGATTAAATTTTTTAGTTCTTATAATTAAATCACTTATGAGCCATGTAGTTACATGCGAAGGATTTATATAAATTATTTAGATATTCATTATAGAAATGAGTATAATTGCAAATATAAGCAGACTACGAAATAACGAATGTTTAACAACTAAGAGATTTGAAGACCTAGAAACTGATGAGGAATATATGTACTGTTAATGAATTTGAAACATTAAACAACAAAATGCACAGAAAGAGTTATTGCAACTTTAGTTGATTTCAATGCACACATTGCCTGGAAAGAAGTCAAAGGACACTCCTATGGCCAATGCATCGTGCAAGTGTTTGTAGCTGATATAAATTGGAGGAATGTCAGGGCAACTGTATCCGAGTGAAATGGCTGCCAAACGGGAACTGACGGAGTATAAAAGAGACATCGAGCTGTTCGGCAAATGGTTGACAAATTTTCCCTATCGGGTCAACAATCAGTGATACCATACAGAGATTGCGGCGTATACGGAGTCCACTGCAAATGCATCGACTGGAACAGGAATCTGCACACACTTTTGTAGCAAAGCAACTGTATATTTATGTGCTTTTACTGCAGTTATGGCTCTCATTATAATGTATTTAGGCGTATATTAACTAAACCGAGACCTCCAGCTTCTATTACGTGGAAGAGCGTTGTGCGGCGCATTGCTTAATACTGTGAATCCCCATATGTATGTCGCAAAGAGCCTATGAATTTTATCTGTCCATTGTCCCTGGTATGGAATGTTGTATATTTTGTACCATTCGAGAGGTTAAGTACATATTGCAAATCCTAACTTTGCCTCTCATAGAAAGATGTCTATTTCGACAAGCAGTTAATATTACGAGTATTACATTATATATAGCAATGGAATTGTACTAATAATATTATTACAGTACTTTTAGTAATTTTATTATTAGTATTAATTTAATATTCTGAGAGTCATCAGAAGAAGACAGATGACACAGAAGAAGAAGACAGACAGATGGTTCGGATATTGGAGAGGGCTAATGGCATTCCAAAACAAGCACTAGAAGACAGAAGAAGAAGACAGACAGATGGTTCGGATATTGGAGAGGGCTAATGGCATTCCAAAACAAGCACTAAAAGGAATGATTCCGGGATCTAGAGTGAGGGGCCGACCTCGATTAAAATGGACTAATAATATCAAAAAATGGAAAAATTCCTCCCTTTCTCGACTGACATCAAGAACAGCAGACCATGACGACTGGGGGAGGCTAGCAAACAGTGTCACCTACCAGCCATGAATGACCCATCTGTTCATTTTGGACTACGGGAGAAGAAAAATAAAATTTAATTATGATTTGTGCAATAACCACGTCTTTTTTTGGTACATTTAAAATAAAAATTATAAAATTCTAACAACATTATTTGAATAATTAAGTGTGTGTGTGTGTGTGTGTGTGTGTGTGTATGTGTGTTCCCTCATAGTCTGGGTGATTGTAATGGATTGCATTTGGATATTCTGAGTGCAAGCAATTTGAATGAATTCAAGTATAAATATAATGGCTGGTGTGAGTAGTACGTGGCCTCCCTCAATGAGTCCCTGATACACTGCTGGTGTCTTTTTTTTTAACTGTTATAAAATTTTATTTATCATCATACAGAGTATTTACATATATACAATAAAGTATACTATTACATTTTTTGTTCAGTACAAAATGTAGAGTGTAGTAATTTTTTTTAAATATAAATGTACATAATTTTTGTTTCCAATGTCAATATCATAGGTTATTATTATACAGCCTATTTACATATACACATTTTTTTAAATTTTTATTTATTTATTTTTCTAA
Organism: Typopeltis vanoorti; assembly: GCF_054136105.1. NCBI lineage: Eukaryota > Metazoa > Arthropoda > Arachnida > Uropygi > Thelyphonidae > Typopeltis > Typopeltis vanoorti. The sequence goes on from NC_143550.1 coordinate 11,825,473, forward strand.
ATAACGAAACCTGTGGTGCGTTCATAATTAAAAGAAACACACGTATTAACCACAGTGAAAATTATTTAATTGTAAATATTTCATCCTAAGTATCGTAGGACATCATCAGTACAGTATTTAAACAATAATAGGAATAACATACAGTTAGGGCGCCTGATTACAAAAGAATCGCATGAAACGTGCATAACGTGCTAAAGTAGTACAAAAAAAAATAAATAAAAAATTAATTATTTAACACAATTTTGTATGACAATTTCCCATACTTTAGGAATAGTAGGAACGTCGTTGCGGTTTAAGTTTGGTCTGTGTAGTAGGGCTTCAGAACTTTCTTTGTATAACTTTCTTTCTATGTTCCTCTTAGACCCGTCGTAGACTGTATCAGCTGTCAAACGTACACGTTATCAAGATTCTTATCTAACCTTCTCCGCCCTCACATAGGCCACTCAGTCTCTTCAATCAAAAATTCTACTGAGTTTCACACAAAAATTAAAGACATTCAACTATCAAAAACTGACTTGTTAATCAACTTCGACATTGTCTCCCTCTTCACAAACATTCCCCATAAAGAAATAATAGAATTACTAACTCAAAAATTTCTGTCTGATATAGTTGAATTGTTCAAGTTTGTTATTGCATCAGGTTACTTCACCAGGAAAGGTCAAATTTACAAGCAAGAAGAAGGAACAGCAATGGGATCTCCTTTATCACCAAACCTAGCAAACTTGTTTCTAGAACACCTTGAGGAAAAAATATTCACTTTTGAACCGAAACCAAAAATTTGGCTAAGATATGTCGACGACGTATTTACAGTCTGGAATCATCCCCAACATGAATTACAACTGTTTCTAGATAAAATTAACCTTCTTCATCATCGCATCAACTTTACGTTAGAAAAAGAATCTCCACAGGGTATCTCCTTTTTGGATTTACACATCCAAAGAAAAGAAGACGGTTCCATCGCCACATCTGTCTTTCGCAAGCCTACATTCTCAGGTCGCTAAGTTCACAATTCTTCCGCTCATCCTCCATCTCAGAAATCTGGCATTATTAAATCACTAGTTTCAGAGCACACAAATTCTGCTCCTCTGAAGAATCTTTAAACCAGGAATTAGAAGTAATCAAAAATACAGCCTTCCTAAATGGATATAATCCTAAAACAACTCAAAAAATTCAGTAGTCACTTCTCCACACATCAAATCAGAGAGGAAGAAGCCCATAGGATTCCCATACCTTACGTTAAAGGCATCTCAGAACGTCTTTCTAAAATTATGAAGAAATACAATTTTGCCACTTCTTACAAACCTATCAACCAAATTTACAACTTGTTACCTTATCCTAAGGGCAAAGTCTCACCCTTGATGTTACCTGGCGTTTATGAGATTCCATGCTCATGCAAATTATCTTACTTTGGACAGACAGGTAGGTCTGTTCAGAAACGCATCTCGGAACATCAAGACCACATTCGTCTTTTTAAACCGCAGAAATCTGGCCTCTCTCAACACGGAATGAAAATCCAAACCATAGGGTCCATTGGGAAAAGTCAAAACTTTTACATACATCTTTATTTAAACATGAACGTTTATACAAAGAAAGTTCTGAAGCCCTACTACACAGACCAAACTTAAACCGCAACGACGTTTTTACTATTCCTAAAGTATGGGAAATTGTCCTGAGATACTTAGGATGAAATATTTACAATTAAATAATTTTCACTGTGGGTAATATGTGTGTTTCTTTTAATTTTGTTTTTTTTTAATATCAGTACCTTCTTTATTGTTATACACCTTACTGACTGTTTTGTTACATAATCTGCAGTCTTTGATTATGAGAATTACGTGCAGAAGAGCGAGGCGATTTAATCCCACCTACTTCGAAGCTAGGGTTAGCTTTTATGAAGAGAATGGGATTAGCTTTCACTCTTTATGTTGCTGTTACTGTTTATGTATAGGATGTAGGCATTGGATGCTGGTGATTTGTGATGTTTATATTGGTGTTAATGGTGGGTATCCGATGTGATCTCACCAGAGAACCGTATCAGTTGTTGAAGGGAGTAGAGACGTAAAGAGTTGTTGTAGGACGTGTTATATGATATTTGTCTCCATTGTTTCGATAGGTGATGTTGAAGTAATTCCTTGTAATGTTATGTAGTGTTTCAGGTTTTTAATGCTGAGGATTCTGTGTATCGCCATGTGCTGGGGTTGTTGCGTATAAGGTGTCCAAATCACTGTTGACACAATTTTCCACTGTAGAATTTCTAATTTTGTTAGGTGGCTGTTTGATGTGTTTTCATAGACTGTTATACCGTATCTCAGTAGGGATTCGCAGGTACCGTAATGTAGGAGATTTTTTTTTATGTTGCATGAAATAATGTCTTTTACTTGGAAGAGTTTTGCTGCGATGATCTGGAATTTGTTATGTAGATATTCTATATGTTTTGTGTAGAATATCTGTGTAGAGACCAAGGTATTTTGCATGTGTTACAGGTTTGATTTCAGGATATTGTCAGGTTTTTTGTTGTTAATCCAGCGGTATTGTGACGGTGTATCGATAGTGGTGCGGGGTGAATGACTCTTGGGTTGTGTATTATCAACATCTGTGTTTTGGTGCCGTTGATTACAATTGCATTTTGGTAGAAGGATGTTGTGATTTTATTTAGGTCTTGTTGTGCTTTGGAGAGAGCCATGTTGATATCTGTGTGGATTGCCTAGTAGTGCGGTGTCATCTGCGTACTGAAATATTTGACTTCTTATGGCCATGTTATGAACATCGCTAAAGTATATGTTGAATAGAGCGGGTGATAATATGGCACCTTGAGGAACATTGTGTTGTATATGTATACATATACATTGTGTTGTATATGTATACCTCGGCCGTGATATGTACATATTTTTGTTACTTGTGTTCTGTTTGAGAGGTAGTTCCTGAACCATGTATGCAGTGTTCCTCTTATACCTATTGAGTATAGTTTGGTGAGTAGTATGTCATGTTCTAGTGTATCAAATGCTTTGGTTAAGTCAAGCAGTATAAGTACTGCGTACTTGTTTTTGTCGAGAGCTTTGTTTATTGTATCGGCGATGTCTTCTAATAAAGTGATGGTGCTTTTTTTTTTCTGAAAGCCGTATTGGTTTTGTGAGATCATGTTAAACTTCTTTAAATAATTCTGTAGTCGTTTTGTTTTAATATTAATAGTAATTTATTGATTGCTAAAATATCGACACATACAATAGACATCTTGAGTGACATTGCAACTTATAATTTTACAGAATTCAGCTCTAAGTGCTGTATTTTCTACATTGATTTCAACTAAAATTTTTAATGGTATTTTTTGACTCTATATTGAAGCTTATTTAGAATTTTTTGTATAATATTGTTTTTTCTTTATATAATTTTTTGATTTTAAGAATAATTTATTGTATTATTTTTTCATGTTATATAAGAGTATTATGTTAGTGATATTATCACGTAATAATCAGTATCCTCAGTATCTTCTTTATTGTTGTATACTTTACTAACTTTTTTATTACATAATCTGCTTCTTTGGTTATAAGTATTACGTGTGGTTGAGTGAGGCGAGTTAATCCCCCCTACTTCGATGCTTGGGTTAGCATTTGTGAAGAGAGTGGGATTTAGGCTTCACTATTGATGTGGTTGCTACTGTTTATGTATGGGATGTTGGCATTGGATGCTGATGATTTGTGGTGTATATATTAATATTAATGGTATATTAAGTTTGTTGGTATATTTTCCAGAGTTCGTGTTTTAATGATCTGTAGTTATCTAGGTGTTTTAAATTTCTTGGTAGGTTGTTGAGTTGCGTGGGTATCTCATGTGATCTAAAAAAAGAACAGTATGAATTGCTTAATAATAATAATAATAATAATAATAATAATAATAATAATAATAATAATAATAATAATAATAATAATAAATCAGCTAACGCCTTTTTATTCCCGTATGTGGAGTAGGCCAGGCCGTTTTACTCCTATGTAAATTTTGGAGACTGAGTGGGCAGTTCAATCCACTGGTAGCTAATCAGAGCTAGCTGGCCCACGTCTATCACTAATTATGTGGAACACAGTAAAGAGAGCTGCTCAACAAGTGCCACCATATCGTGGTCTCCGACTCTACCACAATATATTTAATGACTGAAATAATGTGGGATCTACAGTCGAATTTCTTGAGTTTATGGGAAGAAAAACCCTAGTTTCCGAGAGGAAACTCCCTAGTTTTCTAGAGAAAAAAGCCGCTTACCCATTGTCAGAGACAGACTCTGGAATCGGTCGGAAAAAGGCATAGAAAAATTTCCTGTAGTCACCGACTAGATTCGAAAGCAAGTCTTCCTTCGTTTGGTCAAGCGCTGTGGTGTACATATGCCAGATAAACTGAGCTACACAGGCTCAAAATAATAATAATAATAATAATGATAATAATAATAATAATAATAATAATAATAATAATAATAATAATAATAATAATAATAATATTAATAATAACTTTTTGTGTGCAATTTTTATGCTTTATATATACAATAACAATAGATATTATTTCTCTATATAATAGTTTTTTTAATAGTAAATTTTTTTCTATTTTCATCATACAGATTATTTACATATGCGCCATTAAGACATATTACATTTTCCCCTCTGTACAAAATTCTGTACGCAATTTAAAATAACTTATTTCTTTTCAATTTTTTTTTCTTTTAATATAAATAAGCATTTTTTCATATCAGTATCATAATTTGTTATCATACACGGTATTTGCATATACATTACACTAATTTGCAGTCTATAATTATGAATATTACTTGAATGATAATCCCCCTACTTCGAAGCTAGGGTTAGCTTTTATGAAGAGCCTTCTCTATTTATGTTGTTTGGTACTGTTCATGGATGGAATATGGCGTTGGATGCTGGTGATTTGTGATATGGATATAAGTGTTAATGCCACGTTAACTGTGTTGTTATAGGTTCCAGAGATCGTATTTTAATATTCAGTAGTTGACTATTTTGTTTCAAATTTCCTGGTCGGTTGTTCAGTAGCGTGGTAATCAGATGCGATCTCACGAAAGAACCGCATGAGTTGTTCAAGGGTCTAGGGATGCAAAGAGCTGTTGTGGGTCGTGTTATACGATAGGTGTCTCTCTTCTTACGGAAGGTGATATTGAAGTAAATTCTTAGTAACATTATGTAGTATTTCATATTTTTAATGCTCAAGATTGTGCGTGTCGCCATAAACGGTTCGGATATTGGCTGTTGTGAATACGATCTACAAATCACTGTTGACACGATTTTGCTATGTAATAATTCTAATTTTTGAAGGTGGCTGTTTGATGTGTTTGCGTAGACCGTTATCCCGTGCCTGAGTAGAGATTCACAAATATTGTGATATATAGGTATTTTGTTATGTTAGACAGAATCATGTCTTTTACTTGGAAGAGTTTTGCTGCCATGATGCGGAGTTTTGCATTTAGGTAATCTATATGTTTTGTCCATTTAAGGTGACAATCAATGTAAAGGCCACGGTATTTTGCATGTGATACGGGTTTGGTTTCTGGACATTGGCAGCTTGTTTTGTTGATAATGCAGTTGTATATGTGACAGTGTAGTGGTGCGGGTCGCGTGATTCTCTGATTACGTATTATTAACATTTGTGCAGTGGTGCCGTAGATTACAGTTGGGTTTTGGTAGAGGTAGGTTGTGATTTCATTTCTGTCTTGTTGCGCTTTGGCGAGAGCCATGTTAATGTATTTGTGAACTGCTAGTAACGTGGTGTCATCTGCGTACTGAAATATTTTACTTCGAGTGGCCAGGTTATGAACATCGTTAATGTATATGTTGATTAGAGTAGCTGGCTTGTGGGACCATGATTCTAATTCATGCAAAATGCAGTGCATTATTATCTGGGGTCTGTATATTATGTTTGTTGTGTATTTGATGCTGTTTGTCGCTATTTCCTGTAAAGTCGCTATTTCCTGTAAAGACTGATTTCCAAAATCAGTCTTTACAGTTAAGGTGGAAAGATCAACCTCATCTACAGAGCAAGAACAGGAAATGAAAAAAAAAAACCTGAATTTGTTCAGACGACGACGAAATGATATCACATAATAATGTTCACTATTAAACAGACACACTCAGCTACACAGTCAAAATTGAAAACAAATACCATCAATAATGATCCGGTATATCGCGAATATCTTCTAGAAATAAAGACATCTCCAGGACATGCTCATGACACTACTGCTTCAAAGAATCAAAGAATGATACTCTTAACTTTCGACTTGGGACTTACAAGAAACAAAATTTACTGTCAAGTATTGCCTGTCATTTACGTTTTAATCAATTGAAAAAACTTCCTACAACATCAATATGACTGGGATCTTGAGAGATTTCAGCCTCTGATATATATATATATATATATATATATATATATATATGACAGAATGATCATTGACTCGGTTAACATACATAGTTTTATGAAAAAAATTGAATGACTAGAACCGAGATTTAATTAAAAAGGTTTTAATATAAACACACTACTAGTTTCGGCCTGTAACAGCCTTCTTCAGGTGACATTATAAAAGAAAAAACACTAAACATTGAGGATTAAAAGACTATGAACATCATAGACAGTCTTTATACATAATTAGCATTAAAACGTTGTAGTTGTATTTGAAGATGTTCTTTCATTTGTTGGGAGAGTGCGTGCTTGCTGCACTACGTGAACGCTAGTACATGATTACAGCGAGAGAAATTATCTTCAATCCTGTTCATCTAAATAACAACTTAAGCTACAACCTCCCGGATAGTCATTCAGCTGTAATCATGTACTGGCGTTCACGTGATGCAGCAAGCACGCACTCTCCCAACAATGCAACAAATGAAAGAACAGCTTCAAATACAACTACAACGTTTTAATGCTAATTATGTATAAAGACTGTCTATGATGTTCATAGTCTTTTAACCCTCAATGTTTAGTGTTTTTTCTTTTATAATGTCACCTGAAGAAGGCTGTTACAGGCCGAAACTAGTAGTGTGTTTATATTAAAACCTTTTTAATTAAATCTCGGTTCTAGTCATTCAATTTTTTTCATAAATATATATATATATATATATATATATATATATATATATATATATACATTAGATTACTGTTGTCGTTCAATACCAAAACATTCTAAAGAGAAAATCATGTCCATAGTGAAATATAAAAATATTCCAGAGTGCATTTCCAAGATTTCGAAAAAAAATTCATACAAACTGATTTTTATAAATATATGAATATATTTTGAATGTTTTTATCTGAAGTTAAGTGCCTCCTGTTGCATATCAAACTATCTACTAAATTCGTGAAATACAATATTTTCTTGAATATACAATGTTCTTGAAATACAATCGCAAATCTTATCTGCGAGTTTATTTTCTTTAGCCTACTAAGTCAGTAAAAAGAGTGGATTGTGTATTAGTGGTAGTGTTACACTATCCCCTGATCATACACTTGTCTGAGAGATGTGAGAAGTCTTATATTGATATTGAGAGACGACATATAGAGATGAGCGAAGTCTTATATAGAACCAATTTCAAATTCAGATGCTTTAGAAGGAACCTGAGGAATACCTGCATCACCCAAGTCTGAAATAGAATGATTTCATTAAATTTTATAAATTTTAGGAAAGAAGCATTTAAAGTTGTTGAAATTTCTTAAATTGATTTTCCCATTCTTTTTAATTTATTTCTTCATGAGAGTATTTCCAGTGTGATCCACATATCTATTCTACATCCAACAGGCTGAGAGTTTGAACCTGGCTATAGGCATGGATATTTGTGCTTGTCTTTAGGTAGAGATGCATTTCTTTGCTTAAGACCACTATCCATCTTATTGAGGGTCTGGTGGCTGGGAAATGTTCCATGCCTCGTGTCTAGAGCAGAGTTTCCAAAGAAGAATAAAAAGATTAATTAATGAAAATGGAAGGCGTGTTTAGTTAAATGAAAGTGTCATTTTCTTCCTTAGTGCTGGGCCACGTTAAGAAAGACTTTAGTGCAAAGACTAAAGAAACGTTTTTCTAGAGATCGAGATTCCTGGTTTTGGCAAGGACAATAGTGTTTTGTACTTCAGGAAACTTGGGTTTCTCATCCTGTAAACCAAAGAAAATCGACAGTAGAACCCACATGATTTCAGACAATAATATACTGGGTCAGATGACCAGAAGGCAGTTCTTCACCAGATTCCACTTAAAATCAGTAATAGTCATGGACGAGTTATCTCTGCATGGTTACCAGCGAAAGTTGATCTGCCCACTTCGTCTCCAAGAATTAAGGTTAAAACGTCTTGTGAACTCTCGATAAGTGCACAAAATCCATTAGCGGATTTTTTAAATAAAATCGGGAAACCAATCTTTAGCCCACTCATTATAGTAATGTACTAGAGGGTGGGATTCACATTAAAAATCAATATCATTTATCGGTTGGTATGTGCTGACCTAGGACAATTATTATTTTGCTCTTCAGAGTATATTATTAAGTATGAAGGTACACTAGTGGCCAAAATTGTGGAAATCGTTTGGAAAAAGTGTATTTCTGAGGTTTGATGGCTCATAATGCCACTTTTTGTTTGAAGTAATACCATAAAATTATGTATCAATGGAAAGATAATTTAATCAATAATGTAATGCAATACGTTTTATGAATTTCTTATTAGAAGAGCAGTTATAAAGAAGAAAAGTGAAACAGATAGACAAAAATGAGATATACGAAAATTCTCACAATGTGAGTTAATACTTTGTTGGGTAACCTTTAGCGTTAATTACCGCCTTACAACGCCTTCCCATGGAGTGAACCAGCAGCTGTTATAATGTGAAACCAACATTGAATTATTGCTTCTATTAATTGGGTTTTATTGGTGGGTTGTTTCTGACTAACATGTTTCTTTAGTCGGCTCCATAGATTTTCGATTGGGTTAAGGTCTGAGCTACTCCCAAGCCATTCCAGCAGCAGTGGAATGTGATTATCCTGAAACCACTTTTTGCACACAGCAGCAACATGACATGGAGCTGAATTCTGTTGAAATATGAATGCTTCATTATCTTGGAAAAGATCACGTGCGGAAGGCTTCAGTTTGGGTTCAAGTATTTCACTTATGTATTTTTGGGCATTTATATTCCCATTAATCACGCAAATTCTTCTCACACTTTTTGATCATAATATATCTTTTTGATCAGATCATAATACTAAGTGGGTGTTTCATGGTAGGTTTGGAAATCAGGATGTAATGTAATGGAATCAGGATGCAAATCGTCTCCGATTCTCCTCCTTACGTATTTTATGCCATTACAACAAAACAGGGAGATTTGGTATGATCACTCCAAATAACACTGTCCCATTGTTCCGCTGTCCAGTTAACATGGTTTTAGCCCAGTGTAATATTTTCAACCTTTGATTGAGAGATAAAAATGGCGTTTTTCGTGGAATTCTAGCACTTAGACCAAATTCCTGCAGTCTGTGTCGAACAGTCTTGCACGCAATTTCACATTGTATTGCGCCATTCCATTTCATCTTGTATACATTCAGATGATTTTCTTCTGTCACGTAAGTACAGTCTCTCTTTCTATCATCACTTGCTGTTGTGCACCTTTTCCTGCCTTTACCAGTCTGGTTTTGTAGTGACTGAGTCTCCTTATACCACTTGAAAAATGTAGAAATGCCACCTTTGGTTAGTTTCCACCAATTTTTCTTCTAATTTCTTCATAACTGTAGCCTTGTTCACTTAATAGTACTATTTTAAATCGTTATCTTGGTGACCAGTCAACTCTTTAGGCCATTTCTTTAATTTTATTACGTTTTCTCGCTAAATGAAAGAACACAAAAAAAAAACAAACAAACCAACTCGATAGCAATCACATAACACACTAACAAATGCCCTCCTCTCAGCTCCAATACCTGACATCAATAGCTGAATCCTACTGTGATCTTAGTTGCTTTTTGCCAAAACAAGATGGCATCTGTTTGACTCTCTAAACACTCATGCTCATTGGGTACATTCAAATGAAGGAATGCTACTTCATATCAACCTAAGCAAGTTGTGCTTCTTTTTTTTCTGGTTATTTGGCTATATCTTTTCATAGAATACAGATAATTTAACAATCTTTATTGCATTACATTCTTAATTAAAGTATCTTTCCACTGATATATAATTTTATGGTATTAACACAAAAAAGTGGTGTTATGAGCCATCAAACCTCAAAAATACACTTTTTTCCAAAAGGTTTCTACGATTTTGGCCACTAGTGTATATTATTCTATTATTATTACTCTGCTATTACTCTTATTGTCATACACATAGTAGTCGCTGAATTAGAAACTTTTATTTAATGCCAAGTAAGAAACCCTAATTATAAGATTTATATGAATTTGCCATAGATTACACAAGGTGTTGGATTGCATTTCTTCTTCTTCTTTCACAATGCCTTATCCCATGTTAAACGGGATCGGCGCACCGATCTTTAACCTTCCTCTTCCAAGTTCTCCGGTCCAGGCCGTCTTTCGGACTCCATATTTTCTCCCTAAGATTCTCTGTCACTTTATCCCTCCACCTGAGCTAGGACCTGCTTCTTTTCCTCCAACTCCATATACTCCACTCGTTTACCAACATACTCCTCACCCTTCCTCTCTACATGTCCAAACCACCTCAGACTACTTTCTTGTATATTCTTGCCAACTGGTCCCACCTTAACCGTCCCTCTAATGTAGTCATTCCTTATCCTGTCCTTTGTCACACAACTCATCCATCTCAACATCCGCATCTCCACCACCTCAATCTATCTTACTCTCCTGTGCTTTGGTTATAGGCCACGTCTCCGCACCATGGAACATTGCCGGCCTCACCACCATCTTATACAGCTTTCCTTTCCTCTTACAACTCACTCTCTTGTCGCACAGGACCACGCTCATCTTCCTCCAATTCATCCAACCGCATGTTATTCGGTGCTGTATTTCCTCATCCAGGTTACCCTTCCTCTCGACAACCGACCCAAGGTACTTGAATTTCTTCCCTGAAATTAGCCTTTCACCCTGAAGTCGTATGACCATATCCTCGGCACTCCCTGTTGACATATATTCAGTCTTCTCCTGGTTAATTCTCATGCCGCTCTTCTCCAATGCCTTTCTCCACTCTTTCAGGGTATTTTCAAGCTTCTCTCGGGATGACTCGCATAGAACAATGTCGTCGGAAAACAGTATCCTCCATGGTGCCTCCTTCTTGACATCTACATCCCAATATACCAAGCGTTCATCATATAACCCTTTAACTTGCTTGATTTGATGGAAGAGAACTTTGCTCCTACATTGCCAATGAGTTTAAATCTGGGCTGGATGGTCGTCACTGAAGTTGCGGTCTTGCTCACTGAACCATTACTGAACAAGTTTTGAGCGATAGACAAATAGCATTGTCGTCCATGAAATAACATCCACCTCCTAGATGAAAACTCAACATTGGCGGATGATACATTAGATGATACCTCACTTTCAAGAAATATCAGAATACCCAATCCATACTCAAAAAACATGCCATACACCATGGCACCACCTCCAGAACTTTGAGTTGTTTATAACGCAAGCTGGATGCATTGGGTTATCACCAAGCTGTCTGCCTACCATTGGTACAGAACAAGGTGTACCATGTCCTGTTGGATAACTTACTTTTATTCAGTGTCCGAACAAAATGTTCCTGACACCACTGTATATGGACTTTCCGGTTCTTCACAGAAATCAGTAATTGTAGAAATTGCAGAGACTGCAAATCTGATTCTCTTCAATTCCCTGACAGACTGTTTTAAGACCACAGTTTTGCCTCTTAGGCTAATAATGGGTTATTTTTCCACTGATTAAACACCCTGAACATTTTCCCTGAAAAACCAGTCTACTCTGCTATTTTTGAAATCGTGGCTCCAGTCAAACCCAGAATATGTCCTTTATCGAAATTCGAAAAATCCTATGTCTTTCCCATTGTGATAAACAGTACTGATGATTATTGACTGGCAGTATTCTTAAATAGTTGCCTTGAACAGTTGCTGACATACGTTATGAAATATTCTGCATATATGCTGTGTATGTGATGGTTACATCCATAAGTATAAACGTTTCTAATTCAGTGGGCAGTATCTGTATTTGTATATTTGTACTACTGTATTAGTAATAAAAGAGATTTGCTCAATTAAACATGTGTTTATTTCTTGTTTATGTGAGTTAGAATGAAAAGTAATTGTAGAAATTAAAATTATATTTTTTTATTATTTTCTGTATACAAGGATCCGTGTATCTCACTTGAAATAGCACTTGCATCGCCTGCTATCAGCCGCACAAAGATAGTCTTAGTTTCTATTCTAGTTGCATAATAGAGAAACCTGTTCAAAACGTTTCTTTGACAGGTTCACGAGTCATTTTCTCTCTGCCAGAGGCAAGCCGATTTTGAAAACGTTTCGAGTTTCGAGGATGAAAACCCCTCGACACTCTGGTTTTCATCTCAGAAACCCAAGAAAATCGACCATAGAACCCACACTATTTGACACAATAATATGTTGCCTTATGGTTATTCTTGTTGTTCTCCTTCTTCTTGTTCTTCAATCTTTTGGTTCTGTCTACTGCTGGCCGAAGGTCTCCCCTTTGTTTTCCAGAACACTCGGTTTTCTGCCTCTCCCATCCATCTCACTCGTACACTTTGTTCCAGTTCATCACTCCACCTTCTTCTTGGTCTTCCTCTTGGTCTTGCTACATCCATTGGTCTTCACTCTACTGTTTTTCTAGTCCAGCTCCTGTCACAGCATCTGGCAATATGGCTAGCCCATCTCCACTTAGCCTGTTTAATGTATTTTACAATATCCATTACACCTGTTTGAGATCTTATCCAGGTATTTGTCTTCCTATTTCTTAATGCTATTTTAGCATACTTCTCTCCATGTGATGTTGTGTTGTTCTCAGCTTTTTGTTTAGGGCAGGGTCGCGAACTAGCGACCCGCAAAAGCTTCGTATCCGCCCGACAACCTTAATGATTTCTTTTCTAAAAATCAATGTAACATCCTGCGGGGATTAAAGCAGAAAAAAAAAATTCAAACTTCTAAATGTTTTATGACAGCTTTAAACAAAAATAAAACTTGTTACTATAATTCTTTGTACCATGTTTCTATCATAAAATGTTGGCATTAACAAGTGTGTTATCAAAATAAACAACTGCGTTATCAATAGTAATGAATCTAATTATAAAATTGGATTCATTACTTTTGAATGCATGATGAAGAGAGGCTGCACTTGTTTGCCTCTCTTCATCTGGTGAAGAGAGAGAGACAAGCGCGCCTACACTAATTAGTGTAGGAGCGCTATCTCTAATTGCTCAGTTGCGGAGATTGAATTGATCCCTCAGTCTGTTAGATAGGACCAACAAAAAAATTGAAGTTACTTGTCACGTAGCCATTTTATGCCAGCTTATACAATGTCATTAAGTTACAGGTTACCACTGTAATATGATAGTGTGTGAATAAAAATTTATCCCAATAACTTAGATTTTTTTTTTGCCCATAACAATGTCTGAATTTAAAGTTAAAAAAAGAAAAATAGATAAAGAGGGCAGAACTTTTGAAGAAAAATGGGAGAAAGTGTATTTCTTTGTGGAAGTAAAAAATATTCCATGTTTCATATGTAAACAAAATGTCGCTGTGGTGAAAGAATATAGCCTAAAACGCCATTATGAAACAAACTATAAGAACTGTCTGTCATAAATATACAGAAAAGATGCGTGATGACAAACTTAAAGATTTAAAAATTGAACTGAAGTTTCAACAGAGGATAAATCTTTGAGAAAATATATCGTAAGTTCAAATGTAATGGAACTTATATTTTCTAAACTTGTTATATTTTTAAAATTTAAAAAATAAAATTGGTTATAAATTAAATGGTGGTGTAACTGTTTACGTAAGTCGTAAAGGCCCCGACAAGAACAGGGCCTTTATTACAGCCTTTCTTTTTTTTTAGTTTATGTTTTGGTTCACACAATAATATTGAATACAGTCCGCGTCTGATATATATCTAATTGACTGGCCCTTTGCTGCGTTTGAGTTTGAGACCCCTGGTTTAGGGCTTCTGTTAAAGTCCATGTTTCTCCTCCGTATGTCAGGACAGAAAGTATGCACTGGTCGAAAGCTTTCATTTTTAGACTCATAGGGATGTTACTTCTGAATATGTCTCTCATTTTCCCATAAGCCATCCATCCAAGGTGAATTCTTCGTTCAGTCTCTTTTCTATGGCAATTCCCAAAGGATAACAATTGGCCCAAATACAGTATACGTATGAAGTAACGTTCTAATTCATCGTTTTCAACTTTGACAGTTCTATGGTTTATGTATTTATTCATCATTCTTTTTTTCCCTATTTGTTTTAATCAAATTACTCTGGAGGCTTCATTTAGCTGATATAGCATTTCTTCCAGATCTTCAAGATTATTTGCTATTGGAAAATATTATCTACAAATTTCAGATGATGCAGCTTTTCTCCATTTATGTTTATTCCTTTTGTTTCCCAATCAAGGCTTCTAAAGACTTCCTCTAGTGCAGCTGTAAATAATTTAGAAAATATGGCATTGCCTTGCCAGATGCCTTTTTTATTGGAAACTTTTCACAGTTTTAATATTATTTAATTACAGAAGTTGCATTGTTGTAAATATGTTTTAGTGTTTCAATGTGTGGTTTCTCAGTTCCCTGGGTTTCAAGTGCTTTTAGTGTTGCAGATGTTTTAACTGAATCAAATGCTTTTTTCGTAGTCTATATAGGCCAGACATAAGGGTTTATTGTATTCAATTGATTTTTTAATGAACTATCTTAATGTGAATATGATCCAGTGTATTGTAATTCTTTCTAAATCCAGCTTGTTCACATGATTGCATTCCCTCTAGTTTAGATTTTATTATATTATTTATAAATATTACGAGGACTTTATGTGTAGTGGAGAGTAAGTTTATAGGTCTGTAGTTTTTAATTTCTTCCTTATTGCCCTATTTTAAAATTAATATTTGTAGTGAATTGTTCCAATTTTTTGGAATTTTTCTCTGTTTTAGGCATTTATTAAAGAGTTTAGTCAGCTGTTTGATGGCAACACTTCCTCCCAGTTTTAAGAAGCTTACCATAATTCCATCTTCATCTGAGACCTTTCTATTCTTCATTTCCCGCAGTGCCATTTCCACTTCACCTTGCAAAATCTCAGCGACATTGTGTTCTTTCTCACTCGATTTATCCATAGATGATTTGTGGATGTCTCGGTCCTTGTCTTCATAGAGTTCAGTATAAATTTCCTGAATTCTTTTGATTATTGCATCTCTGTTTTTTTATAAGTGCACCATTTTGTCGTCTTACAGCAGCTATTTCCTTTGTAATGTTCGTCTTTAGGACCTTCATATTACTATTGTTTTCTATTGTTATTTTTTGTTAGTATTATTCGATCTAATTTCATGTTTCATCCTTCTTCGTATAGTATTTTTCAAATTTCCGCATATTCTATTTATTTGGTGTCATTCAAATCTCTTTTCATATCTCTTATTTTCTTCATCAGATCTAACGTGTCCTCTATTAGATTTCCTCTCTTTGGCGCCTTTTCACACCTCCTATTTCTACTGCATAATTCAAGATAGATTTTGTTAATAAATAATACACTTCGGTATTATTTATTATATATCTTCTGTTGGAGAGGATGAAGTCTATTTCATTGTAAGTTTGTCTGCTGTTTGATGGCAAGACTTCCTCCCAGTCTTGCCCATTTGGATTTTCGAAGTCTATTTTCGGTTGATTTTCTTCTTGAAAAAGATGTTCATAATAAAAATGTTTCTTTCTTCTGACATTTCAATAAGTCTTTCTCCGCTTCTCCGCTTTCATTCCTCTGTTCAAATCCAAAATTTCCGATGGTCATCAATCTTGGCATTAAAGTCACCCATTATAATTATGTAGAATTCTTTAGAATTATTTAATGTGGATTCTAAGATTTCATAGAAATATTCCATCTCAATATTTTCTTTTTTATTTTATTATCAAACAGGACACTGTCCTTGATTGTTCTATTTATTAGGAATCCTACACCACCGGTTGAATTTCTGTCACATTCACAGTGGTAGAGTAGATGTCCATTTTTTTGTCGCCTAAGAGTTTATTCTTTCCTTCTTATCTCTAAAAGGCCCACAACGTACTGTTTTATGTGGTCCAATTCCTTCATCAGTTCTTCCAATCTATCATCATCCAGTCGAGATATGTTTCTACTAATATCCTTCTATCGTTCTGCACTGTAGGTGGTCTCATTGTAATTAGTGAAGACTGTAGCATATTTTCCGACCTAGACCCTATGCCTAAAAAGGGACGCGTCCCCTTTTTATGCTGGGCGACGGACGAGCCAGTATGTAATTTTCCTACTTGATTAATCATTTGCATTGTCCTCATGGGGAGGTATTTGTCCTTATAGAACTACGCTATCCAGACGGGTTGGTGCCTCACAATAGTACATAAGATGAAATGACACAGCAAAATAGGAAAGAATTACTCCTAGCCCTCGAATACTTTTATAGTATTGGGGGCAAGGAGCAAGAAGAGAAGAAGAAGCAAGGAAGGAAGAAAAGGCTCCACTCTACAGTTAATATAACAGATGTATATTACATGAAGTAAGGCATGGTTCAGCATCAGGTATCTCGGGATTGCCACTCCCGCGTACTCACTAAAGTGAACCCCTCAAGATGGAACTAGGAGATGACGACATTTGTCATTCGTACCTTCATTGCACACAGCTTACAATTAGTGATAATCTTCGACTAGCTATCTCTGATTAGCTACCAATAGATAGGGCTAAAACGACCTGCCTATTTCTCATAAGGGATAAAATGCATTAGCTGATTTGATTTTTTTTCTCTGTAGTTATTTCTTCCACTTGTATTAATATTTTATTCAATAGTTTCTTTAATAAAATAACTTAAAGACTATATCTAATTATCTTATTTCTATCTGCAGGTGTAACTGGCTGCTCAGTCTACAAATATCCACACATAGAAACCAGCAAATGTCATAGAAGAAGAAGAAGAAGAAGAAGAAGAAGAGAAAAAGAGATCTGTATAAACAAGATACTTTATGACAGCATTCTTAATTTTTCCTGCAAGAAAGAAACCATACATTTACTGCATGATGAAGTGAAAGAATTAGTAAAATCAGTTAAAATTTAAGAATTATTAACATTCAAATACAAAAAGCATTAATCAGAGATATTTTGGAATGTATTACAACTTATTTAAGATATGATAAAGACAAAACTTAACCATTGTGATTCAGCCAAAATTAGTGTTTGTACCAAAACTAGTAACAAAATTTAAATATTTTCGTGTTTCAGAATTAAAAGTAAGGATACGAGATAACTGATTGGAATAATAAAACTGTAAAGATGGTCACAGCACTAAGCGCAAATATTAAAGAGCTCTGAGGAAACGTGGTTTTATTATCAAATGACAACGAATGTGTGTTAGTTGTAGTCGAGTTCAAGATTATGTATTTTGAATTGAGGATATCGCATGCAGAGTATTTTATTAAGGAGTAATTGGTTGCAAGCACTCAATAACACTAGAGATTTGGTTGTGATGATAGAGACAGAGAGAAAAGGGACATCACTTCTAAAGTGGTTAAATATCATATTAGATAGCTGCGTTTTTGAAGAGAACATTAATTCTTTTGAAAGAAGAAGTTAATTGCCCCTCTACAAAGCTTAGATAAAATGAAACCTGCACTACTGCCATATTATTCAATGGAAATGAAGAAACAGTTGAAAAGATCTAGAAAAATCTGATGACTATGTAATACTACTTCCAAACAATTTGTTCAATTATAGTGCAATTGGTCACTGTCATTAATGCACAATGTATAATAAATCTTATACGAAAAACTGGTCAAAATCAATTGTTCTTCATGGAATACTAGAAACCTCCGTACTATGAATGAGACCCCGCATGATTATTCCTTGCTATCAATAGTAGTTCTGATTGATTTTGGTCTCTTTGTAGAAATTGTTGCTTAGTTTAAGAATTTTTGTTTTAGTCATATTTATTTTAAGGTCAACCACTTTTAAGTATTTTAAATGGATGAAACCGGCATCTGCGGCTACTAATTTTTATAAGCTATCATCATGGCAATAGGACGACCTACCACGATGATTTTGATTGATTTTGGTCTCTTTGTAGAAATTGCTGCTTAGTTTAAGAATTTTTGTTTTAGTCATATTTATTTTAAGGTCAACCACTTTTAAGTATTTTAAATGGATGAAACCGGCATCTGCGGCCACTAATTTTGATAAGCTATCATCATGGCAATAGGACGACTTACCACGATGATACTTTGACTCGCAAGGAGATATTTTCATCGGCGATACTTTTTTGCGCAATCATCATTTGTTATACGTTGGGACCAAAATATGTTTAATATTTAACGCAGTCATTTGATTAGAAAAGTATCACACGTTTCAAGTCTCTGATCCATATAATAATACTACGATGTCATTTCTAAGGAGTTTTTATTGTGGTTTTATTATGGTATTTTGAAGGTTTCTATATATATTATTTATTTTGTTTAAAGTAATATTAGCTTTTGTCAGTCTTCGCATTATACCCCTGTCAGTTCAACCTTTAGTATCTACATTTCCTGCCAAGTCAGTAAAATGCTTAATTTCTTCTCTAGCATGCTGATTCTTATTTATATTTATTTCAACTACTTTAGTTCTTTTTTATACACGTCTTCCGAGTTTGTTTGTATATCGTTGTATTTTGATTATATGAAAAACCATATAATCTGCATAATCTAGATCTTCTAACTGTAAAATAGGATTCCATTTCATTCTTCTCCCTGCACCTGCTTTTCTCGAAATCCAATCGATGACTATATTAAACAGTAATCAAGATATTACACAACCCGGCTTTACACCATATCGTATCTCAAAGTATTCTGATGTTGTCTGTTGTGCAATAACACATCTTTTAGTTCCCTTATACATTTCTCTTATTCTCACATATTTGTCGGCAGTTCATAACTTTTAATAATTAACCATAATATTTCTCTTTCAAACACTTTAGCAAAATCTCTAAAATTTTGGTATAATGGGCTTTTAAATTCTATGTTTTGTTTAATAATTTTCCTGAAAGTAAAAATGTGATGAAAAATACTCCCACCTGCTCGAAAACCAAATTCTTTATGCCTTAATATATTCTCTATTTCATTTGTAATCCTATTTATCAGTATTCTGCAAAAATATTTAGCACGCACCGAGAGTCGGCTAAATTCTTTCCAATTTTCATAACAAGTGAGATCGCCTTTCTTAGGAATTTTAACTATTATTGCTTCTTTCCCGTGTGTCCATATATTTTTAGTCAGTCTATATCACATTGGTAACGATACATTCAGTTCATCAGTTTCCTTAGATGTCTAAAGCATTTTTATTGCTATATTTTCATTGCATGAAGCCTTTCCACTTTTCATTTCCCCAATTACATTCGTTATTTAATTTTTAGATATAAATTCTTATGTTATATATAAATGTAAAAAAAAAAAATTTTTAATTTTTTAATTTATATATATATATATATATATATATTTTTTTTTTTTCCTTTAAAGATTTATATATTTCCCTAAAGAAAAGGAAAAAAAATATTTTTTCCTTTTCTTCTCATACAGTCTTCCATGTGCCTGATATTGCAGACTTTTGTGCGATCTCTACCAAACGGATAATAAAAATAATGATGATAATTTTTTTTTTCATTATTAAGTCGGTCTACATAGGCGTAACATAAAAATATACCTGCAGTCATACAGACCAAATGCACCCAACAGACAGATTTTTTACACATATTAAAACTGATATTAGAATATAAGTATAGTTTGTGTGTGTATTTCTTAAAAGTTTAGTTTCGTTTTTATTCACTTGTTTCATACTTTGTAAAATAACGTTATGACCAACAGAATTCTTAACTTATCTGCTGGACGAATGCCTACTTTCTTCTATTTGAATCAGTCCTAATCAGTTCTATTCTATAACATCTCTTTCTTTTACAATTCAACTTACTGAGTGTCTACCTGAAAGTTTTGATTATTTAGTTCTTGAAATATTTTGTTATTTAGTGTCAAAATCATGTCATCATGTCTTGCTCAACGCAATTCATACTGCGATTTATTATTATTATTATTATTATTATTATTATTATTATTATGAAAATTATTCTTTATCGTGGATTAATATTCAAAGTGTATCAATGAATTAATTTTGTCAAGCTGAAAATATTGATGTAAAATGTATAAGCATCTGTTAAGTAGTATATAAGTCATAAGCTCTCAAATCTTAAAACAAACCGTGATTACTCACGCGACAGGAGAACAAACGAAGTTCTCATCTTAATACAATCGCCAAAACCAGAAAGAAGATGGGATGACGACTTAACGGGGCAAGAAAACTACATAAGATGCAGGATCTGCCAGAGAAATATAAACGTTTTCTGTTTTCTGTTTAAGATGGCCCGAAGTTACATGGCAGCCAAAAGCGAATTTGAAGCGTTACGAGTAGAAGTGCCCAACAAAGAGACGCGCCTTCAGTAACAGACAACAAACAGCAGTAGAGATATGGAAAACAAGCAGTGTAATAAAGGAAACTCAGATGAACCCATTTTGAAACTATTACTTGAAAACAGACTACAAAACTTAAAAGATTGCTTAATCATATTTATTCGAGAACTATTTGAAAAACATATAGCCCACATTACGGAAAAATGTAACCAATTCGAGGAGTATATTAAATTTAATAACAATTTTGTAGAAGTACTGTTGACTGTTAGAAAAATTAGAAACAGCGTGAAAGTGCTAACGGAAAGAGAACATAATTTAATTAAAGAGACAATGGAAATACTGCAAGAAACTAATTCTCTAAAACAACAATACAAACTCCTGAAACGACAGCAGAAAAATGATCTCGTCATAGACCGCCTTTCAGAAACTACATCGACTGAACATTTAAGAGACATGGCAGTTCAGTTAACTCAGAAAATTGATGCTGCCATTGATCAAAATGATATCCAGTCAGTTTGTGAATTATCTCAAAAAAGGATATATATATATATATATTAGTTCTGCCGTGAAGCACGTTGCGTGTGAATGATATCATGAGTACGCCAAAACTCGATGACAGCGTTATGTGAATCGGGTGGGCTGTAACTGAGATTGTTGTTTAGATGGGCAGGGTCGAGAGCTATTTCTTTAGATTCCAAGATACGTCTCTCCAATTCATCAGAGGTTTTATAGATGTATGAAGTTAAGCTCCAGTCTATTCGATGTTGTCGTCCTTCAACACTGGTGTTAGCAGAGAATAAAATGTGGCTGAATAGGGCACTAGCACGAGTTC
This sequence comes from Typopeltis vanoorti, assembly GCF_054136105.1. Lineage (NCBI taxonomy): Eukaryota > Metazoa > Arthropoda > Arachnida > Uropygi > Thelyphonidae > Typopeltis > Typopeltis vanoorti. The sequence goes on from NC_143550.1 coordinate 11,846,907, forward strand.
TGCTGTAAGAAAGGTCACGTTGATATTCTTCTAGGCGGAGAGAGAGATGGACTCTCCTGTCTGGCCCCAACTGGCATGGCTTGTGCCAACTGCAAATGATTTTGTAGACTCCTGGGAACTGAAGAAGGTTGTGTTTTACTTTAGGTTGACTGATGCAAGATCGGAGTTTTGGTAATGTGGAGAAATATGTTTAACATTAAATTTCTTCAGGATTTTCACAAGTTTTGGAAAAAGAGAACTGATATACGGTAAGGAGATGTAGGCTATGAGGTTTGAGTTATCTTCATTACTTTGTTGATGACGTCCACTTAGATTATTATTGATACTTTTAGGAGAGTAACTGTTGTTTATGAAAGTCCTTTTGAGGTAACTAATTTCATGTTGAAGTATCTCTTCTTCTGACAACAAGGATCTTGCCCTTGTTGAGAGGGGTAATGGTGAGACGAAGCATATAGGTATCTATCAGTGTGTGTTGGCTTCCTAAAGATAGAATTCTTGAGACTATCAGTTGCTCTAGTAAGTTTTATATCTAGAAAAGCCAGAAGACTATTAACTTCTAGTTCGGATGTGGAGTTTATATTTTGATGAAAATTGTTTAAATGATCTACAAAGGTTTCACACAATATCAGTAATTTATGTTACTTTACAACGACTGATAGTTGATTTTATTGGCAAATTTAATTAGTTCTGAGTAATACGTTTCGATAAGTCTTTGTTCTGACACTGGCCACTTGTCTCCAGAGGTAACGAAGTACATTAGGGGCATCCGGATGGTATCCAGTAGCTGAGAGTCGTAAAGTATGTGGTCACAGTCTGCTGAAGGTGTGAACTACAAATACATGATGGTGATTCCAGAATAGGGAATCTGTGTAAGTAGTGTCTTAGTTTTCCATATCCCGTTTGGTAGCGTGGCTGAACCTGAAGATATGGAGTGTGTTTCAGCGGGAGTCTGAGTCTGATGCTAGAAAAGAATTATTTTGTTGTTGATCCGTTTTTTGATGTTTTCCATTCTTCTTCCGGCTTTTTTTCTTCTGCAAGTGTTTTTATTGCAGATTTCGAGTACTTTTGGTAACTTGTTTCTAGTCGTTTTTTTAGCTAACTGATCCGTTCTCTCGTTTCCTGCTACCCCAGTATGCGCGTTCACTTTGATTTCCCATCCCGATAGAGTAAAATTCCGAACTATCTTTCTCATCTGTTCTATTAACGCTATATGGTTGTTCTGGTTTTTTTATACCGTCTATATTGCTTCTACTGTCACTATAAATTGTTCCTGTCTTTTGATGAGAGGTGTTGACATCTAATTCCTGGAGATATGTAAGTGAATTATAGTAAATTGTTCTGCTTGGTTGTTGGAACAGTGAGGCTGCAGTCTAGAGAAGTGTTTTGTATAATTGATTACCTGTTATATGCAATGAAACAACAGCCAACATTCCATCCAGTTTTTTTCCGTAAGTGTATATATGGAATTCGTCACTTTCAGAGCTTTTCTTCTCCTTAATATATATATATATATATATATATATATATATATATTTTTTTTTTTTTTTTTTTTTGCTGAGTGAGCTTACTGTAATGAAGCGGACTTTCGTAACAATTTGGATCAATGTTGGAATTTCCGTTATATCTTCCTGAAGTGACTTCGTGCATTAGAGATAATTCTGTATTTTCAGGCAGATCGGTGTATGAGCTGCAATAACACAAGATGCTTCGAAAGGTATTTTCCTGTATCCTTTAATTATACATATGACTATAAGGCGCTGAACTCTGTTTAGCTTTTGTCGATGTTTCCTTGATTTTAGTGAATGTTTCCAGGCAGGTGCAGCATAAGATTTTAATGGTAGTATACCTCCGGTATATATTGTTTTCAGCTTTCGTTGGCCTAATTCCCACTTAATCCTTTCCGACATTGCTATAAGGTTTAAAATTTGTAAGCATTTTTCGACAACATATGAGATGTGCCTGTTGAAAGTAAATCTTTAATCAATTATTACTCCTAGGAATTTAGGTCACTGCCTACCTCTAGAACATCTCCGTTTAGGAAGACCATAAGAGGTTGTTTTCATTTTTTACGTGAGATCTGGAGCAATTTAGAGTTGCTGCTATTGAATGGAACTTTATTTTCTCGTGTCCACTATGCAATTTTAAACAGTTCTTCGCTGGCCGCCACTTCTTGTTGAAACCGTCGCGTCCACGAATCATTATCAACGCATCATCGCGAAAGCTATGACTTTTGTTTCAGAACAAAGGAAGTCTTAACAGCGAGTCGTACTGGATGTTCCAGAAGCGTGGTCCACAGCAGAAGCCTTGCGGGCAGCCTCGTTTGATTTCTTTCGTTACAGCTGTAGTTAGAATCTCACGGTTGCTCTTCTGTATGTAAAATATTTTTTTGTAAGATCAAGTTAGATTTTTTGACATTTTAAATCTGTTAATTGATTGATTATGGCTGGCCATCGCGCAGCATTGAAAGCTCCTTGTACGTCGAGTGAGATCAGTAGTATGTCTTATTTTTGCTGTAAGCTGTCTTCTGTGAACTCTTACCTTTCCAGCAACGTTTATGACTGATTGGCCTGTATTTGCTATTTTCGCAGGATGTTTCTTTCATGAGTATAATTTTCGACCGTTTCCATAGTAAAGGAAATCGTCCTCTTTTTTTTATTCGTTGTAAACTTTGTTATTCATTCTGGGCCTTGTTATATGTCTTATTCTTGCTTGCTACTAATTTATATATGCAATTCCAAACATTCAATACGGTTGAAACAGCATAGAATTTTTTCATGATTCTGTTTTCGATCTTTCGACAAACCTTCTTAGGAATATATCGCTGGTTATTCCGTCCTTTCCAGGAATTTTACTTGAATCCATTGATCTTAATACTGACTCGATTTCTTAGTTGTAAATAAGTCCGTTAGAAGGTTCTATGTCTGTTTTAATTCTTTGCCTGTAGCTTTTGTGGATTTTTTGGTCTGTTGATTTATCGTCATTGGGAATAATCTTCTTGATCATAATAGCTGCAGTTTCTGCTAAATTTTTAGTATAGGTACAGTTTTCTTGTTGGTTGATAATATAAGTGTTGTATTCTTCTTGCTACTAATTTATATGTATTCAATTCCAAAGATTCGATACGGTTGACACAGCACAGAATTATTTCATGATTCAGTTTTCGATTTTGTAATTTTGAACTGATAGCTGTACTTGGCTTTATAGTAGTTATGTCTTCTGCTCTCTCTTAAATCTTGGTTAATTTATATTGTATGTTCTTTGATATAGTCGTCTGAGGGCGTTACCACGTTTATTTAGGACTGTTAATTCGGCTTTCCACCAAGGTACTGATTTTATTTCTTCGATGTTTAGCTTCTTGATTGTTCTGAGTGTTTGGTCTTAGGATTTTTTCAGACATGATAAAAGCGCATAAGCAAGGAAGTCTATATCAGCTTGTTCTGATGCCCTAATGGCTAGGTTCTTGTCTATGCTGGGTTCTTGTTTGCTGATCCCATTAAAGTGATGTTCTGAAATTAAGCATGAAAATTCTCTTTTTAAATATCTCTAAATTATATCTCTAAATTGGTTTTACAGATAAATTGGTTATTTCTAAGCAAATATCTCTAAATTGGTTTTATTGGTCAAGTACTGGGTATTAATACGATGGTTTGGTTTTATTGGTGAAGTACTTGGTATTAATTCGATGCTTTGTGTTGTGCATTCAATTTAAATTTTTGTTACTGATAATGAAACTTAATATGCGATGATCTGAACAGCATTCCTCTTCTTCTCATTTCCATTCAGAAACGCAGGGTAAAATAGCATTGTTCGCCATTGTCAGATCAATGAAGTTGCTTCCTTTGGTATTTTCAAATGATGGTGTTACATGTTGTTTATTATTTTAACGGTATAATAGAACACAGAAACTAAGTAAATAATTAATTTATTAACTTGATGCTGATATTTCGCTGGTGTTATAACCAGCATCTTCAGAGCACAAAAACACTGTTTGTCTAGGACTCTAGTAATATATGATAGCCTTTTTTTTTTCAGATAGAGGGCGCCAAAATCAGGACTCTAGTCTTTGTGTTGCTGCTACAATTTTGTTTAAGTACACCATGTTGTTTTAGTCTCGCGTATTGTGACAAACACTGTTTTTGTGCTCTGAAGATGCTGGTTATAACACCAGCGAAATATCAGCATCAAGTTAATAAATTAATTATTTACTTAGTTTCTGTGTTCTATTATACCGTTAAAATAATAAACAACATGTTCGACGAACACATAAGTCTGTCCACACGTTTGATGGTGTTACAGTTGTCGTTTAGTATGTGCAGAGAATTTGATACTAAGAACTCTTCAAAATTTTTACCTCTATTGTTTGTGTTTTCGTTAAACCATAATACCAAATGAGCGTTACTAACTATTCCAATAATTAGACCGAAGTTGATGGTAAAATCCACGATGTTGTCCATTTCTTCTAAGTCCTACTTTATATCATTGTGATAGTTTAGATACATACTCGCAGCAAAAGTTTCAATTCCTCTGTACATAATTTCAATAAGTACCGAGTCCTCGTTGCTGTGGTGCGAAATTAATATTCCTTCGACTTCAGGATTGATCACGAGTATTGCAGCTCTCTTTCTTTCAGATCATTTGGAAAGTATTTTATAATTACTTGGAAAGTCGCATTTTTTTGTTGAAGTTACAGGGTTCTTGTATTAATGCCAGTCCTATATTTTTTTCTATTTGTGAGTTCTGTTATGTTATTGTTATGTTAACAGCCTTGATAGAGCGTTTAGGATTTATTTGAAGGCATGGCAGGGAAGTAGTGCTGTTTCACCAAGTTTATTATTGCTTTCCATAATTTAGGTTTTGAATTTTGAGCTGTCTGTAGTAGTTGTATGTCTGGCAGATTTTGCTTAGTGTTTGCAGGCAATGAAGTTGCTTATCCTGGGATAGGTCCCTAGGTTTCGTCGAAAGGTAGTTTGTTGATCATATCAGGTATGTACAGTAGAAGATTCGGTTAGCTTTTCCATAGTGATTATTATACTTATGTCATGTAGTTTGTTGAATGTGGCCTTGTTGTCGTTACTATCTAGGTTGGACTGAAGTAATGTTTTGGCATGTCTGTGCAGTAGCATTGGTGATTTACCTTAAAGATTTTGTGTTCTGACCTTGCTGCCTGTAAAAGTGTGGCTTCTTCACTTTGTTCTCAGAATATCAGTTTCATCATTTTATTTTGCAGCAGTTGTAATCTGGTCAGTGGGCAATCTCAACAGAATACGTATGATGAAATATCTTCTTAAAAGTTTTTCATATAATACTTTATTCATTTTCTTTTTTTCAAGCAATGTCGTTGAATCATTATAGTTTGCTTGCCTATTGTCCTGAGTTTGTTGTGTAGAAAATTTGTATGGCTATTCCAACTTTGATCAGCATCGAAATAAGAGTCCGAAATAGTGTTGTTTTAACCTGTGTTTTGGTTGTGGTTTTAGAATCAGCGCTTTGTGTATAAGTGGGTGAATACTGGATAGTGAGATAAGTAGTATGGGGGGGGGGGCGACTTGAAACCAGATCAAGATGTAAATAGGGAGAAATGAGATCATTGGGTGATTAGAAAAGTGACGTCATTCTTTTGGTTCGAGGGTAGAATTCTGAGTAATGGTTCACGTATGGAATTCTCGGTAAGAGTTAGAGATAAGATAAGGATCACATATCTCTGTGACGTCACGTTATGTCTTTTGGTTCCAGTATGGAATTCTGGGTAACCGTCAGAGCGTAGAATTCTGGGATGTACCGCCATCTCTCAGTGACGTGAGGTGAGCCTTTGGTTCGAGTGTGGCATTATGGGTAATGACTACAGATTGGAATTCTGGGAGGATATTTGGTCAAGTGTTAAGGTCTTTGTATCGATTGCGGAACTATGGAAGAATATTTGTCTATAGGTGGCAGCACGATTTTCCAATATAAGTGTGTGTATTTCGTTCCTAATATAGACTATGGGAATTTTTAGTTTAGATTCAAGGAATGGCACCAGCATTGTGTTTTTATCTTTACATTCACGTTTTCTTGTCATTAGGTACCCGTTAGACATTTTCTAAAATAATTAACTAGTGAATATCAGTGGTTTCCCGCCTCCTCACCCACTCACAAATACACACATTCACTCAAATGTGTTTTTTCACTTTTGTTGTCAATAGATTTTTTAAATAATTAGTAGACATGGTTTTTAGAATAATTAATTACGGGAATATCAATTTTCTCGTTTTTGCATGCATAATTAAAAAGAAATCTGTAGGTCTCCAATAATCTTATATATATATATATATATATATATACTGTATATATATATATATACACACATAACTCATCCAATATTTTGATTTGTCAATAATCAACAAGTGGTTCTATGTCATGTTTAAGATCTCAAAAATGCATTACTTTTTTCTAATTAAATGTTATCTTTATTACAAATTCTAAGCAGAATTACTGAGCAAAAATAAAACAAAAATGTGTGTGATTTCACAGTGACTTCAAAATTAGATGTTCTTACTTAAATATGGAGAGCACATCAAAGATACTAAAATTTGTTCATTTAAGTTTACAAAGACAGATTTTATTTGACTGAAATATTATTTACAATATAGAATTTACAATTTACAATTTACAATTCTGAATCTAACATAGAGAAATAGGTTTTTTTTTTCTGACATCACCATTGCCTGTGGTGTTTATCTTGTCGTAACATTTCACTGATGTGACATATCATATTGGTTGTTTTTGATACGGCTTCCCACACGAGAACACATATTTCACTGCACACTAGTATGAGCAGTAGTATTATAAAAACAATCAGCTGGCGTTTTAGCAATGGTTTTTGATTTTCATCTGCAAAGAAAAAAATCTTATTGTTAGTCATGCCAAAGTAAGAATATTACTATAATCCTAATACAGTAAATAATTTTAGTAATTTTAGTAGTATGAAAGCTTTACAGAAACAAAGAAAATTACCACATGAAACCGTGAAAAATTGGTTAGCAACACAGCCTACTTATGTGAAACATGAACCCATGTTTCACATAAGTAGAAAATTTAAACGCAATCAAATCAAAGTCCGGACACTTTTACACACACACATTTCAATGTGATTTGGCAGATATGTCATCCGATGAAAAATGAATGGGGGGCATGTGTTTCATTTTTGTTGGCATTGATTGTTTTTCCCGATTTGCGTGGGTTCGAACACGGAAGAATAAATCAGCAGACGCTGTAGTTAATGCATTCGAGTCTATTTTTGAAGAACTGCCATGTTACATAAACACAGATCAACGAAAAGAGTTTTGCAACAAGAAAGTTCGTGCATTATTTAAGAACCATAATATTGATTTCTACAAGACCTTTCATTTCAGGAGTGAAATGAAAGCATCCATTACAGTAAGAGTTTTCAGAACATTCAAAACAAAGATCTACAAATGGATGACGATAATAAAAGTGTAAGTTATACGAAATTGTTGCCGACTCTTGTACGTACTTATAACTTCACGCCACATCGCACAATCGGTATGGCTCCTTCGTAAGTTAACGTTCACAACGAGGATAGTGTTTGGAAATATTTGTACGGAACGAGGTTATTGTGTACACGGAGGAGGGTAACGAAAATGAATTAACCGCCAAAATAGCAAAGTTGAAGCAGATCATCAGAGAGACAACGCGGGAATTGCAAAAAGTTGAGAGACGTTGAAATGTGCACAGCGAGAAAAAGAAAAATGAACAGGAAAATAAGAAACAACAAAGCAAGGAAACAGGTAAGTCAAAAAATAACGAAAATCAGGTAAGTGATGCTGTTAGTAAAAAGTAAGAAATTTTTGTGACTCTATAATAAAACATGCTATAGATGAGAGAGTTATAACATCGAGTTTTCCTGGAGCGAAAATTAAAAATATAACTGAAGTAATTCAAAAACAGAAAAGAAAAGTAAATGAAATGGTAGCTGTAGTAGGTAAGAACGATTTAACTGGTTCAAGTTCAGTATGAGAGAGGAAATGAAAGGGTTGCTGGAAGAGGCGACAGTGAAGAGTGAGAAAGATAAAATCGTTAGTATTTCACTTCGCTATGACAAAAATGAATCAAAAAGATGGCAACCGATTCAGTGCGTAGGCTATGTAGAACGAATAGATGCGAGTTTTTGGGTGTGTGGAGTGAGTTTGAGGGAAGATTGGATTTGTATAAAAGGGATAGCCTACACCTGAATTCGTTTAGTATCAGGAGTCTGGAAACACTAATAACTGGTATGAGACCTAACACAGAGAGTCAGGGAAACTAAATTATAAAGGGAGGAATGATGTGAATGTGAGTGTGAGAGCGAAAATGGTATATAACTGTGTTAATGATGGGAATGGGATTTGTCATGGGAATGTTGACGAGATGAGAACGATTTCGGGTTTGTGTTGGTCCGGATCGGACCAATCATATGAGTGGAATGATGTCTACATGTGTAAAACATTAGAGAAGAATAGAGATCTGCAAGTTTTCCAATTGAGTCAGGCAGACTGCAAACAAGGGTATACTAAAGAACATGAAGGTAGATTATTATATCTGTATACGAACGCTAGGAATATCAGAAACAAAGGGGTAGAGTTTGTCGCCTTAGTCAACATATTGCGACCTCATATTGTAGGTATTAGTGAGACCTGGCTATCATAATCAGACCTATTAACTGGTATCGAGTGTCATGGGTACACTATTTTTAGGAAGGATAGAGTGGATAGGAGGGGAGGGGAGGTGCTGCTAATGATATTGGATGACTTAGATCCAGTTAGAGTTGAGACCTATGAATGTAGTAACACTACTAACAATATTTCACGTAGCAGTGAGTTTGAAGCCATCTGGTGTGAGGTGGAATGTAATAAGACAAATTGCACAGTGGGATGTTGTTACAGACCTGGTGGATCGGTTAATTTCTTCATCACCAGATGAAGAAATTAACCACCAAATAGAAAAAGTGAGCTCGAAAAGAGTAATCATAATGGGAGACTTTAATTATACAAATATTGATTAGGTAGCAGTAGAATCTCATGAGAAGAATGAAAATGCATTTATTGAGTTGTTGCTGGACACCTTCCTCACGCGGTATGTGACAGAAGGAACTCGAGGTCAGAGAGTGCTAGATTTGATTATAGTGTCAGAGGGTATTTCAGTTAAAGACGGAACTATTCTGCCTCCAGTTGGTGACAGTGATCATACGGTACTCACTTGGGAAGTGACTAAGTTCATGAATGTTCCATTCAAAAAAGGATACATGTTGAACTACAAAGCAGGATATTATGACCAACTGAGAAGTATACTGAGTTCAGAGGAATGGGATCGGTTGCTGAATGGAAAGGATATCGACAGTGTATGGGAAGCATTTAAATAATATTTAAATGATGCAATATCAGAATGTGTCCCGAGAGTTCGAAGAATAAATAGAATAGAAGTCAAATGGATGTGCAATCTTATTCAGCAAGAGATTCGTAAGTAAAGGACGATGTGGTAGGAATACCGTGTGCATAAGAATGACGTCCGTTATGAACGCTATAAGCAGCAGGCTAGAATAGTGACAACTGTTGTACGGAAAACAAAGTCTGATAATGAAAAGAAACTGGCTCTGCGTGCTAATGACAACCCACAAAAATTCTATCGATATGCTGCAAGTAAAAGAAAGAATTAATATGAAAGAATAACTCTTCTAAATCCAGATGGAATGAGGGTTACTGATGCAGAAGAGGTTGTTCAGTTAATGAGTGCCCATTTTGTTGAAAGCTATCAACCTGGTGAACGGAACATTAATCTCACTGTTACCTCTTCACTAGGTGAAGAAACGCAGATGTGTGAGTGCGAGGTCTTCTAAATTATGAAAAGAAAATAGAGCTGAATTGAATAAGAATTCAACAATAGGGACTGATGGAATATCAGCATGTGTGCTAAAAGAGTATTCAACTGAATTGATCATTCCTTTGACCAGGTGTTTAATATGAGTCTCAGAACAGGGAAAATTCTGCAGGAATGTAAGGTAATTACATTGCATAAGAGTGATGCAAAGACCGATGTATCAAACTCTCGACCAATTAGTATCTCAGGAGTGGTGCTGAAGATTTTAGAAAAATTAGTAAGGGCCCGCATTCAGAAATGGGTTGAGAGTGAATCTCTACTTTGCAATGAACAACATGGGTTTACTAAGGGAAGGTCATGGTTTGGCAACTTGCTCACATTCTATGAAAATGTTATCATTGAACTAGACAAGGGGAATGTTTACACTATGATCCTTTTGGATTTTCCTAAGGCTTTTGACAGAACACAACATGACAGACTGCTGCATAAATTGAAGAAAATGGGTTTGGGTTATACATCATTACCATCGATAAGAGAATGGCTGACTGACAGATACCAAATGTGGTATACGAGGGATCTGAGTCTGCAAGGTTTAAGGTAACAAATGGTGTACCACAAGGATCAGTGCTCGGTCCACTGTTATTCAATCTGTACATTTGTGATATTGGGAAGGTTTTGACAAGCGAAATACAGTTATTTGTGATGATGCAAAGATAGGCAGGGTAATCATGAATGCTGCTGATATGCAGTCCTTTGTGATATCGTTTGTGTTTGAAAAACATGCAAATAACGCTTCCGTGCACTTTTGCAAAAAAGAAAAATGCATTTATTCATGTTTTCTCTTCAAAACATCTTGATTTTACCATTACAGGAGATATAGCGGCTGACACTCGCTGGAAAATGACTATAGTGATACAAAACTTTTTCTATAGGCATATGGCAGTCTACCTATCAAACTGTGCTAATAAGAACTTGATCGAGTGATATGCAAATATATAAAAAATTCACCATTAGCTCGATTTCAGCGCCCTCTAACGACATAATATCGAAACACCGTATAATGCACTATACTATGTATTGATGTATTCTTTAACAACCCCAGAGTTAACTTATGTGTCATATAACGAAATATACTTAAATACACGCATATAGCTTCAATTGATTTCTGTGTGAAAACCACGAAAATAACGCTCCCTTGCACTTTTGCAAAAAATGCATTTTTTCGTGTTTTCTCTTCAAAAACATCTTGATTTTACCATTACAGGATATAGCGGCTGATACTCGCTGGAAAATGCCCATAGCGATGCAAAACGTTTTCTTTAGGCATATTGCAGTTCAATTTATCAAACTGTGCTAATAACAACTTGATCGGGTGATATGCAAATTTCGAAAAAAATTCATTATTAATTCGATATCAGCTCCCTCTAACGACATAATATCGAAACAACTTATAATGCATTATACTATGTATTGCTCTGTTCTTTAACAACCTCTGCGGTAATTTATGCGCCATATAGAGAAATATACTTAAAAACAGGCAAATAGCAACAATTGATATAGTTTGTGTTTGAAAAACACGAATATAACGCCTCCGTGCACTTTTTCCAAAAATGCAATTTGTCGTCTTTTCTCTTCAAAAACAGCTTGATTTTATCATTACAGCACATCGCGGCTGATACACGTTGAAATGGCCTTTAATGATACAACACTGTATCACTGATAGGCAGTGATACCTATCAAACAACCCCCGCGTTAATTTATGTGACATATAACGAAATATACTGAAATACATGCTGAATTCGATATCAGATATTCGATATTCGATAAACGATATAGCTACAACTGATATCGTTTATCTGTGAAAATTATATTACAGCTCATCGCCGGCTGATACTCGTGGAAAATGACTTTACCGATACAAAACTTTTTCTGTAGGCATATGGCAGTGAAACCTATCAAGCAATCCCCGCATTAATTTATGTGACATATAACGAAATATACTTAAATACCCGCATAAAGCTTCAATTGATATGGATTGTATGTGAAAAACACGAAAATAACACTACCGTGCACTTTTCAAAAACTGTATTTTCAAAAACAGCTTAATTTTACCCTTACAGAACATTTTGGCTGATACTCGCTTGAAAATGCCTATAACGATACAAAAGGTTTTCTGTAGGCATATTGCAGTGCAGTTTATCAAACTGTGCTAATAAGAACTTGATCGCATGATATGCAAATTTTGAAAAAAATTCATTATTAATTCGATTTCCGCGCCCTCTAACGACATAATATCGAAATACCTTATAATGCATTATGCTATGTATTGCTGTGTTCTTCAACAACGCCTGCGTTAATGTATGTGCCATATAAAGAAATATACTTAAAAACACGCATATAGCATCAATTTATATCGATTGAGGGTGAAAAACAAGAAAATTACGCTCCCGTGCACTTTTGCAAAAAATGCATTTTTCGTGTTTTCTATTCAAAAATATTTTGATTTTACCATTACAGGATATAGCGGATGATACTCGCTAGAAAATGCATATAGCGTTACAAAACGTTTTCTTTAAGCATACGGCAGATCTACCTATCAATCTGTGCTAACAAGAACTTGATCGGGTGATATGCAAATATAAAAAAAAATCATCATTAGTCATTCATCATTCATTATATAATGCACTATACTATGTATTGCTGTGTTCTTTAACAACCTCTGCGTTAATTTAAGTGCTATATAACGAAATATTAAATACACGCATATCGTTTGTGTGTGAAAAACACGAAAATAACGCTACTGTGCACTTTTGCAAAAACAGCCTTTTTTTTGTTTTCTCTTCAAAAACAGCTTGATTTCACCATTATATCACATGGTGGCTAATACTCTCTGGAAAATGCGTATAGATACAAATGTTTTCTGTAGACATATGGCAGCGCTGCATATCAAACTGTGCTAATAAAAATTTGATCGGGTGATATGCAAATTTTTAAAAAATTCAACGTTAGTTCGATTACAGCGCCGTATAACGTCATAATATTGAAACAAGTTATAATGCACTATACTATGCATTGCTGGGTTCTTTAACAACCTCTGCGTTAAACAATGTGCCACAAAGAAATATTCTTAAATACACGCAAATAGCTTCTGTTGATACTCTTTGTGTGTGTAAAACACGAAAACACCATTTACGTGCAATTTTGCAAAAAATGCATTTATTCTTGTTTTCTGTTCAAAAACAGCTTGAATTTCACATCGCGGCTGACACTCGTGGAAAATGCCTTTAGCGATACAAATCTTTTTCTATAGGCATATGGCAGTGCTACCTATCAAACAACCCCCACCTTAATTTATGTGACATATAACGAAATATAATTCAATACACGCATATAGCTGCAGTTGATATCGATTGTGTGTGAAAAACACGAAAATAAAGCTACAGTGCACTCTTGCAAAAAAATGCATTTAAAAAAAAAACAGCTTGATTTTACCCTTACAGAATATTGTGGCTGATACTCTCTGGAAAATGCCTATAGCAATAAAAAACGTTTTCTATAGGCATATTGCAGTGCAATTTATCAAACTGTGCTAATAAGAACTTGATCGGATGATATGCGAATTTTGAAAAAAATTCAATATTAATTCGATTTCAGCGCACTCTAACGACATAATGTCCAAACACCTTATAATACATTATGCTATGTATTCCTGTGTTCTTTAACAACCCCCTGCGCTAATTTATGTGCCATATAAAGAAATATACTCAAGTACACGAATATAGCATCTGTTGATATCGATTGTGTGTGAAAAACACGAAAATATCGCTACCGTGCACTTTTGCAAAAAAATACATTTTCAAAAACAGTTTGATTTTATCCTTACAGAATATTATGGCTGATACTCTCTGGAAAATGCCTATAGCAATACAAAACGTTTTCTGTAGGCATAATGCAGTGCAATTTATCAAACTGTGCTAATAAGAAAGTGACCGGATGATATGCAAATTTTGAAAAAAATTCATTATTAATTCGATTTAAGCGCAATCTAAAGACACGATGTGGAAAACCTTATAATGCATTATGCTATGTATTGCTGTGTTGTTTACCAACCCCTGCGTTAATTTATGTGCCATATAAAGAAATTTACTTAAAAACACGCACATAGCATTAATTGATATAGTTTGTGTTTGAAAAACACGAAAAAAACGTTCCCGTGCACTTTTGCAAAAAATGCATTTTTTCTTGTTTTCTCTTCAAAAACACCTTGATTTTACATCGGGTGATATGCAAATATAAAAAAATTCATCATTAGTTGGATTTCAGTTCCCTCTAAACACATAATATCGAAACACCGTATAATGCACTATACTATGATGTGTAACAACCCCCGAGTTAACTTATGTGTCATATAACGAAATATACTTAAATACACGCATATAGCGTCAATTGATGTTGTTTGTGCTTGAAAAACACGAAAATAATGCTCCGTGCACTTTTGCAAAAAATGTATTTTTTCGTGGTTCCTCTTGAAAAAGAGCTTGATTTTACCATTACAGCGCATCGCGGTTGATACTCGTGGAAAATGCCTTTAGCGATACAAAACTTTTTCTGTAGGCATATGGAAGTGCTACCTATCAAACAACCCCAGCGTTAATTTATGTGATATATAACGAAATATACTTAAATACACGCATATAGCTTCAATTGATATCGTTTGTGTTTGAAAAACACGAAAATAACGCTCCCGCGCACTTTTGCAATAAATGCATTTTTTCGTGTTTTCTCTTCAAAAACATTTTTGTTTTAACATTAGAGCACATGGCGACTGATACTCACTGGAAAATGCGCAGAGCGTTACAAAACTTTTTCTTTAAGCATATCGCAGATCTACCAATCAAATTGAGCTAATAAGAACTTGATAGGGTGATATGCAAATTTTTAAAAAATTGAATATTAGTTCGATTACAGCGCCCTATAACGTCATAATATTGAAACAAGATATAATGCATTGCTAGGTTCTTAACACATTCGGCATTAAATTATATGCCACATAACGAAATAAACTAAAATACACGCATAGAATTTAATTGATATCGTTTATGTGTGAAAATGACGAAAATAACGCTCCCGTGCACTTTTGACAAAAATGCATTTTTTCGTGTTTTTTCTTCAAAAATTGCTAGATTTTACCATTACAGCACGCGTCGACTCATACTCGTGGAAAATACTCATAGTGATATGAAACTTTTTCTATAGTTATATGGCAGCGCTACCTAACAAATTTCGCTAAGAAGAATTGAATCGGGTGATATTCAGTGATATGCCCTCTAAAGAAATAATATCGAAACAAGGTACAATGCACTATACTAAGTATTGCTCTGTTCTTTAACAAACTCTTTCATTAAATTATGTGCCATATAACAAATTATACTTAAATGCACTCAAGTAACTTCATTTGATAGTGTTTTTGTGTGTAAAACACGAAAATAACGTTTCCGTGAAATTGTGCAAAAAGTGAATTTTTTCGTGTGTTTTCTTCAAAAACTGCTTGTTTTTTCCATTTCAGAATGAATCGGCTCATACTCGCTTGAAAATGATTCCAGCCATATGAAACTTTTTATTAGGTATAGGGCAGTGCAACCTCTCAAATTGTTCTGATAAGAACTCAATCAGGTGATATGCAAATTTTTTTAAAAAAATGTTAACATTAGTTCGATTACAGCGCCCTTTAACGAAATAATGTAGAAAAAATATATAATGCACTATACCCTATATTGCTGTGTTCTTTAGCAAACTCTTTCGTTAAATTATGTGGTATACATCGAAATATATTTAACTACACTCAAGTGGCTTCAGTTGATAGTGTTTTTGTGTGGAAAACACGAAAAGAACGTTTCCGTAAAACTTTACAAAAAGTGCATTTTTTCGTGTTTTTTCTTCAAAAACTGCTCGTTTTTTCCAGTAGAGCGCGCATCGCTTCATTCTCGCTGGAAAATGCTTCTAGCACTGTGATTATTTTTATTAGGTACTGGGCAATGCTACCTATCAAACTATTATAATAAGAACTAAATCGAGTGTTATGCAAATTTTAAAAAAATTCATAATTACTTTGATTACAGCGCCCTCTAACGAAATAATATCGAAACAAAGTATACTGCACTATACTATGTATTGCTGTGTTCTTTAACAACCTCTTTAGTTAAATTATGCGCGATATGACGAAATATACTTAAATACACGCAAATAGCTTCAGTTTATAGTGTTTTTGTGTGTAAAACACGAAAATAACGTTTCCGTTCAATTTTGCAAAAAGTGCATTTTTTCGAGTTTTTTTTTTAAAACTGCTTGTTTTTAGCATTACAGAACGCATCAACTCATACTCGCTGGAAAATGTTCTAGCTATATGAAACTTTTTATAGAGATACATGGCAGTGCTGCCTATCAAACTCTGCTAATAAGAACTTAATCGGGTGAAATGAAAATTTTTAAAAAATTCAGAATAAATAATTATGAAACTTTTTATTGAGATTTAGAGCAGTGGTATCTATCAAACTGTGCTGATAAGAACTTAATCGAGTGATATGCAAATCTTTAAAAAAATTGAACTTTATTTCGAGTAGAGCGCCCTCTAACGACATAATGTCAAAACAAGGTATAATGCACTATACTATTTATTGATGTGTTCTTTAACATCATCTTTCGTTAAATTTTGTGTCATATAACCAAATATTCTTAAACACACAACGAAATAGCTTCAGTTAATAGTGATTTTGTGTGTAAAACACGAAAATAAAGTTTCCGTAAAATTTTCAAAAAGTCAATTTTTTCGTAAATGCATTGTCTGCATCCAGGAATGCGTTACCAAAGTTAATCTCAGGGGGTATGGTCACCTAAACAGAATGGACGAGGAAAGATTAGAAAAACAAGTGTTCCCTGCCAGGATAGCAGCAAAACGACCCAGAGGAAGACAAACATATAGGTGGATTGATAAGGTACAAAGTGCCTTAGACGACAGAAATATAATATCTGATAATGTTGGAGTCTTGACAAGTAACAGACTGATTTGGAGGAAAATTGTAGATAAGAAGTTATTAATGATATAATTTTTTCATGGAGTACTATCATATCCTGTACATCCCTCGTGGGTACATGGAACGAAATTAATGATGATTATAATGTTGATGAATTTTTTCGTGTTTTTTCTACAAAAACTGCTTGTTCTTACCATTTAGAATGCACAGGTTCATACTCGCTGGAAAATGCTTCTGGCCATATGAATTTTTTATGTAGGTAGAGGGCAGTGCTATTTATCAAAGTGTACCAATAAGAATTTAATCCGTTGGTATGCTTATTTTAAAAAAATTCAAAATTTGTTCGATTACAGCGATATTTAACGACATAATGTCGAAACAAAGTACAATGCTCTATTCTATGTATTGCTGTGTTTTTTAACAACCTCTGCGTTAAATTCTGTGCCAAATAACGAAATATAATTAAATACATTCAAATAGCTTATGAAAAACACGAAATAAAGTCTCAGTGAAATTTGCAAAAATTGCATGTTTTCGTGTTTTTTCTTCAAAAACTGCTCGTTTCTAACATTACAGCAGGCATCAACACATACTCATCGGAAATATTTCTAGCCAAATGACACTTTTTATATAGTTATAGGACAAAGCTGCCTATCAAATTACGGTAAAAAGAACATAATCGGGTGATATGAAAATATTAAAAAAAATTCAATATTAGTGTGATTACAGCGTGCTCTAACGACATAATACCGAAACAAGGTATAAGGCACTATACTATGTGTTTGTGTGTTCTTTAACAACCTCTGCGTTAAATTGTGTGCTATGTAACGAAATATAATTAAATACACTCAAATAGCTTCATTTGATAGTGTTTGTGTGTGTAAAACACGAAAATAACGTTTCCGTGAAATTTCGCAAAAAGTGAATTTTTTCGTATTTTTTAGACAAAATCTGCTTGTTTTCACTATTACAGCACGCATAGGCTGATGCGCGCTGGAATATTATGATTCCAGCGATATGAAACTTTATATATAAGCATAGGGCAGTGCTATCTATCAAACTGCGCTAATAAGAACTTAATCGGGTGATATGCAAATTTTTAAAAAATTCAACATTAGTTAGATAACAGCGCCCTCTAACGACATAATGTCGAAACAAGGTAGAATGCACTATACTATGTATTGCTGGTTTCTTTAACAACCTCTGCGTTAAATTATGTGCCATATAACGCAATACACTAAAATACACGCAAATAGTTTCGGTTGATAATATAGTAATTTTGTGTGTAAAACACGAAAATAACGTTTATAAGTAACGTAAATAACGTAAATTATTCACGTAAAAATAACGTAAATAAGTAACAAAAAATGCATTTATGCATGTTTTTACTACAAAATCTGCTTGTTTTTACCATTAAATCACGCATCAGCTCATACTCGCTGGAAAATGCTTCTAGCCCCATGAAGCTTTTTATATAGGTATAGGGAGTGCTACCAAACAAATTGGGCAATTAAGAATTTAATCGGATGATATGCAAAATTTTTTAAAAAATTCAAAATTAAGGCATAATGTCGAAACAAAGTAAATTCACTATACTATGCATTGCTGTGATCTTTAATAACCTCTGCGATAAATTTTATGCCATATAACGAAATATACATTTAAATTCACGCTAAGAGTTTCATTTGATAGTGTTTGTGTGCATAAAATACAAAAAGGACGTTTCCATGAAATTTTGGAAAAATAGCATTTTCTAGTGTTTTTTCTTCATACACGGCTTGTGTTTAACATTTCAGCACGCATCGCAACTTTCTTCCTGGAAAATGCTTCTAGCCATAAGAAACTTTTTATTGAGGAATAGAGCAGTGCTGCCCCTATAAAACTGTGCTAATAAGAAGTTAATCGGGTGATATATATATTTTTAGAAAAATTGAACATTAGTTCGATTACTGCGCCCTCTAAACGAATAATATCGAAACAAGGTACAATGCATTATACTATGTATTGCTGGTTTCTTTAACAACCTCTGCATTAATGCCATATAACGAAATATACATAAATACACGCAAATAGCCTCATTATATAGGGTTTGTGTGATTAAAAACGAAAATAACGTTTCCGTAAAATTCAAAAAAAAAGTGAATTTTTTCGTGTTTTTTAGTCAAAAACTGCTTGATTTTATTATTACAGCAGGCATCGGCTGATACTCGCAGGTGAATGCTTCCAGGCATTGGAATCCTTTAGACATATGAAACTGATATAGGCATAGGGCAGTGCTATCTATCAAACTGCACTAATAAGACCTTCTTCGGGTAATATGCAAATTTTTAAAAAAAATTCAACATTAGTTCGATTACAGAGCCCTCTAAAGACATGTCCAAACAATGTCCAAACAAGGTATAATGCACTATACTATGTATTGTTGGTTTCTTTAACAACCCCTGCTTTAAGTTATGTGCCATATAACGAAATATACTTAAATACACCCAAATAGCTTCATTTAATAGCGATTGTGTGTGTAAAACACGAAAATAACGTTTCCGTGAAATTTTGCAAAAAGTGAATTTTTTGTGTATTTTATTCAAAATCTGCTTGTTATCACCATTATAGCACGCATAGGCTGATAACCGCTGGAAAATACTTTCAGCAATATGGAACTTTTTATATAGGCATAGGGCAGTGCTATCTCTCAAATTGTGCTAATAAGAACTTAATCGGGTGATATGCAAATTTTTAAAAAATTCAACATTAGTTCGATAACAGCGCCCTCTAAAGACATCATGTCCAAACAAGGAATAATGCCCTATACTATGTATTGCTGGTTTCTTTAACAAACTCTGCGTTAAATTTTGTGCCATTTAACGAAATATACTTAATTACACTGAAATAGTTTCATTTGATAGAGTTTGTGTGTGTAAAACTCGAAACACGAATATAACGTTTCCGTGTAATTTTGGAAAAAGTGAATTTTTTAGTGTTTTTTAGTCAAAAGCTGCTTGATTTCATTCTTACAGCACGAATACGCTGATACTCGCTGGAAAATGATCCGAGCGATATGAAGCTTTTTATATAGGCATAGGGCAGTGCAGTCTATCAAACTGCGCTAATAAGAACTTAATCGGGTGATATGTAAATTTTTAAAAAATTCAACATTAGTTCGATAACAGCGCCCTCTAACGACATAATGTCCAAAAAATTTAGAAAGCACTATACTAAGAACTGCTGGTTTCTTTAACAACCTCTGCGTTACGTTAAATTATGTGCCATATAACGAAATATACTTAAATACACTCAAATAACTTCATTTGATAGCGTTTGTGTGTGTAAAACACGAAAATAACGTTTCCGTGAAATTTTGCAAAAAGTCAATTTTTTCGTGTTTTTTAGACAAAAGCTGCTTGTTTTCACTCTTAGAGCACGAATACGCTGATACTCGCTGGAAAATTACTCCAGCGATATGAAACTTTTTATATAGGCATAGAGCAGTGCTATCTATCAAACTTCCCTAATAAGAACTTAATCGGATGATATGCAAATTTTTAAAAAATTCAATATTAGTTCGATAACAGCGTCCTCTAACGACATAATGTCCAAACAAGGTAGGAAGCACTATACTTTGTATTGCTGGTTTCTTTAACAACCTCTACGTTAAATTATGTGCCATATAACGAAATATACTTAATTAGACTCAAATAGCTTCCTTTGATAGCGTTTGTGTGTGAAAACACGAAAATAACGTTTCCGTGAAATTTTGCAAAAAGTGAATTTTTTCGTGTTTTTTAGTCAAAAGCTGCTTATTTTCACTCTTACAGCACGAATACGCTGATACTCGCTGGAAAATGATCCGAGCGATATGAAAATTTTTATATAGGCATAGAGCAGTGCTATTTATCAAACTGCGCTAATAAGAACTTAATCGGATGATATGCAAATGTTTAAAAAATTCAACATTAGTTCGATAACAGCGCCCTCTAACGACATAATGTCCAAACAAGGTAGAAAGCACTATACTATGTATTGCTGGTTTCTTTAACAACCTCTGCGTTAAATTATGTGCCATATAACGAAATATACTTAAATACACTCAAATAGCTTCATTAGATAGCGTTTGTGTGTGTAAAACACGAAAATAACGTTTCCGTGAAATTTTGCAAAAATCAATTTTTTCGTGTTTTTTAGTCAAAAACAGCTTGTTTTCACTCTTACAGCACGAATACGCTGATACTCGCTGGAAAATGACTCCAGCGATATGAATCTTTTTATATAGGCATAGGGCAATGCTATCTATCAAACTGCGCTAATAAGAACTTAATCGGGTGATATGCAAATTTTTAAAAAATTCAACATTAGTTCGATAACAGCGCCCTCTAACGACATAATGTCCAAACAAGGTATAAAGCACTATACTATGTATTGCTGGTTTCTTTAACAACCTCTGCGTTAAATTATGTGCCATATAACGAAATATACTTAAATACACTCAAATAGCTTCATTTGATAGCGTTTGTGTATGTAAAACACGAAAATAACGTTTCCGTGAAATTTTGCAAAAAGTGAATTTTTTCGTGTTTTTTAGTCAAAAGCTGCTTGTTTTCACTCTTACAGCACGAATACGCTGATACTCGCTGGAAAATGATCCGAGCGATATGAAACTTTTTATATAGGCATAGGGCAGTGCTATCTATCAAACTGCGCTAATAAGAACTTAATCGGATGATATGCAAATTTTTAAAAAATTCAACATTAGTTCGATAACAGCGCCCTCTAACGACATAATGTCCAAACAAGGTATAAAGCACTATACTATGTATTGCTGGTTTCTTTAACAACCTCTGCGTTAAATTATGTGCCATATAACGAAATATACTTAAATACACTCAAATAGCTTCATTAGATAGCGTTTGTGTATGTAAAACACGAAAATAACGTTTCCGTGAAATTTTGCAAAAATCAATTTTTTCGTGTTTTTTAGTCAAAAGCAGCTTGTTTTCACTCTTACAGCACGAATACGCTGATACTCGCTGGAAAATGATCCGATCGATATGAAACTTTTTATATAGGCATAGGGCAGTGCTATCTATCAAACTGCGCTAATAAGAACTTAATCGGATGATATGCAAATTTTTAAAAAATTCAACATTAGTTCGATAACAGCGCCCTCTAACGACATAATGTCCAAACAAGGTATAAAGCACTACACTATGTATTGCTGGTTTCTTTAACAACCTCTGCGTTAAATTATGTGCCATATAACGAAATATACTTAAATACACTCAAATAGCTTCATTAGATAGCGTTTGTGTGTGTAAAACACGAAAATAACGTTTCCGTGAAATTTTGCAAAAAGTCAATTTTTTCGTGTTTTTTAGTCAAAAGCTGCTTGTTTTCACTCTTACAGCACGAATACGCTGATACTCGCTGGAAAATGATCCGAGCGATATGAAACTTTTTATATAGGCATAGGGCAGTGCTATCTATCAAACTGCGCTAATAAGAACTTAATCGGATGATATGCAAATTTTTAAAAAATTCAACATTAGTTCGATAACAGCGCCCTCTAACGACATAATGTCCAAACAAGGTATAAAGCACTATACTATGTATTGCTGGTTTCTTTAACAACCTCTGCGTTAAATTATGTGCCATATAACGAAATATACTTAAATACACTCAAATAGCTTCATTAGATAGCGTTTGTGTGTGTAAAACACGAAAATAACGTTTCCGTGAAATTTTGCAAAAAGTCAATTTTTTCGTGTTTTTTAGTCAAAAGCAGCTTGTTTTCACTCTTACATAACGAATACGCTGATACTCGCTGGAAAATGATCCGAGCGATATAAAACTTTTTATATAGGCATAGGGCAGTGCTATCTATCAAACTGCGCTAATAAGAACTTGATATGCAAATTTTTAAAAAATTCAACATTAGTTCGATAACAGCGCCCTCTAACGACATAATGTCCAAACAAGGTATAAAGCACTATACTATGTATTGCTGGTTTCTTTAACAACCTCTGCGTTAAATTATGTGCCATATAACGAAATATACTTAAATACACTCAAATAGCTTCATTAGATAGCGTTTGTGTGTGTAAAACACGAAAATAACGTTTCCGTGAAATTTTGCAAAAAGTCAATTTTTTCGTGTTTTTTAGTCAAAAGCTAGCTTGTTTTCACTCTTACAGCACGAATACGCTGATACTCGCTGGAAAATGATCCGAGCGATATGAAACTTTTTATATAGGCATAGGGCAGTGCTATCTATCAAACTGCGCTAATAAGACTTGATATGCAAATTTTTAAAAAATTCAACATTAGTTCGATAACAGCGCCCTCTAACGACATAATGTCCAAACAAGGTATAAAGCACTATACTATGTATTGCTGGTTTCTTTAACAACCTCTGCGTTAAATTATGTGCCATATAACGAAATATACTTAAATACACTCAAATAGCTTCATTAGATAGCGTTTGTGTGTGTAAAACACGAAAATAACGTTTCCGTGAAATTTTGCAAAAAGTCAATTTTTTCGTGTTTTTTAGTCAAAAGAAGCTTATTTTCACTCTTAGAGTACGAATACGCTGATACTCGCTGGAAAATGATCCGATCGATATGAAAATTTTTATATAGGCATAGGGCAGTGCTGTCTATCAAACTGCGCTAATAAGAACTTAATCCGGTGATATGCAAATTTTTAAAAAATTCAACATTAGTTCGATAACAGCGCCCTCTAACGACATAATGTCCAAACAAGGTATAAAGCACTACACTATGTATTGCTGGTTTCTTTAACAACCTCTGCGTTAAATTATGTGCCATATAACGAAATATACTTAAATACACTCAAATAGCTTCATTAGATAGCGTTTGTGTGTGTAAAACACGAAAATAACGTTTCCGTGAAATTTTGCAAAAAGTGAATTTTTTCGTGTTTTTTAGTCAAAAGCAGCTTGTTTTCACTCTTACAGCACGAATACGCTGATACTCGCTGGAAAATGATCCGAGCGATATGAAACTTTTTATATAGGCATAGGGCAGTGCTATCTATCAAACTGCGCTAATAAGAACTTGATATGCAAATTTTTAAAAAATTCAACATTAGTTCGATAACAGCGCCCTCTAACGACATAATGTCCAAACAAGGTATAAAGCACTATACTATGTATTGCTGGTTTCTTTAACAACCTCTGCGTTAAATTATGTGCCATATAACGAAATATACTTAAATACACTCAAATAGCTTCATTAGATAGCGTTTGTGTGTGTAAAACACGAAAATAACGTTTCCGTGAAATTTTGCAAAAAGTCAATTTTTTCGTGTTTTTTAGTCAAAAGAAGCTTATTTTCACTCTTACAGCACGAATACGCTGATACTCGCTGGAAAATGATCCGATCGATAAGAAAATTTTTATATAGGCATAGGGCAGTGCTGTCTATCAAACTGCGCTAATAAGAACTTAATCCGGTGATATGCTAATTTTTAAAAAATTCAACATTAGTTCGATAACAGCGCCCTCTAACGATATAATGTCCAAACAAGGTATAAAGCACTACACTATGTATTGCTGGTTTCTTTAACAACCTCTGCGTTAAATTATGTGCCATATAACGAAATATACTTAAATACACTCAAATAGCTTCATTAGATAGCGTTTGTGTGTGTAAAACACGAAAATAACGTTTCCGTGAAATTTTGCAAAAAGTCAATTTTTTCGTGTTTTTTAGTCAAAAGCAGCTTGTTTTCACTCTTACAGCACGAATACGCTGATACTCGCTGGAAAATGATCCGAGCGATATGAAACTTTTTATATAGGCATAGGGCAGTGCTATCTATCAAACTGCGCTAATAAGAACTTGATATGCAAATTTTTAAAAAATTCAACATTAGTTCGATAACAGCGCCCTCTAACGACATAATGTCCAAACAAGGTATAAAGCACTATACTATGTATTGCTGGTTTCTTTAACAACCTCTGCGTTAAATTATGTGCCATATAACGAAATATACTTAAATACACTCAAATAGCTTCATTAGATAGCGTTTGTGTGTGTAAAACACGAAAATAACGTTTCCGTGAAATTTTGCAAAAAGTCAATTTTTTCGTGTTTTTTAGTCAAAAGCAGCTTGTTTTCACTCTTACAGCACGAATACGCTGATACTCGCTGGAAAATGATCCGATCGATATGAAACTTTTTATATAGGCATAGGGCAGTGCTATCTATCAAACTGCGCTAATAAGAACTTAATCCGGTGATATGCAAATTTTTAAAAAATTCAACATTAGTTCGATAACAGCGCCCTCTAACGACATAATGTCCAAACAAGGTATAAAGCACTATACTATGTATTGCTGGTTTCTTTAACAACCTCTGCGTTAAATTATGTGCCATATAACGAAATATACTTAAATACACTCAAATAGCTTCATTAGATAGCGTTTGTGTGTGTAAAACACGAAAATAACGTTTCCGTGAAATTTTGCAAAAAGTGAATTTTTTCGTGTTTTTTAGTCAAAAGCTGCTTATTTTCACTCTTACAGCACGAATACGCTGATACTCGCTGGAAAATGATCCGAGCGATATGAAACTTTTTATATAGGCATAGGGCAGTGCTATCTATCAAACTGCGCTAATAAGAACTTAATCGGGTGATATGCAAATTTTTAAAAAATTCAACATTAGTTCGATAACAGCGCCCTCTAACGACATAATGTCCAAACAAGGTATAAAGCACTATACTATGTATTGCTGGTTTCTTTAACAACCTCTGCGTTAAATTATGTGCCATATAACGAAATATACTTAAATACACTCAAATAGCTTCATTAGATAGCGTTTGTGTGTGTAAAACACGAAAATAACGTTTCCGTGAAATTTTGCAAAAAGTGAATTTTTTCGTGTTTTTTAGTCAAAAGCAG
Organism: Typopeltis vanoorti; assembly: GCF_054136105.1. Classification (NCBI taxonomy): domain Eukaryota; kingdom Metazoa; phylum Arthropoda; class Arachnida; order Uropygi; family Thelyphonidae; genus Typopeltis; species Typopeltis vanoorti. The sequence continues at coordinate 11,872,710 of NC_143550.1, forward strand.
CTTGTTTTCACTCTTACAGTACGAATACGCTGATACTCGCTGGAAAATGATCCGAGCGATATGAAACTTTTTATATAGGCATAGGGCAGTGCTATCTATCAAACTGCGCTAATAAGAACTTAATCCGGTGATATGCAAATTTTTAAAAAATTCAACATTAGTTCGATAACAGCGCCCTCTAACGACATAATGTCCAAACAAGGTATAAAGCACTATACTATGTATTGCTGGTTTCTTTAACAACCTCTGCGTTAAATTATGTGCCATATAACGAAATATACTTAAATACACTCAAATAGCTTCATTAGATAGCGTTTGTGTGTGTAAAACACGAAAATAACGTTTCCGTGAAATTTTGCAAAAAGTGAATTTTTTCGTGTTTTTTAGTCAAAAGCAGCTTATTTTCACTCTTACAGCACGAATACGCTGATACTCGCTGGAAAATGATCCGAGCGATATGAAACTTTTTATATAGGCATAGGGCAGTGCTATCTATCAAACTGCGCTAATAAGAACTTAATCGGGTGATATGCAAATTTTTAAAAAATTCAACATTAGTTCGATAACAGCGCCCTCTAACGACATAATGTCCAAACAAGGTATAAAGCACTATACTATGTATTGCTGGTTTCTTTAACAACCTCTGCGTTAAATTATGTGCCATATAACGAAATATACTTAAATACACTCAAATAGCTTCATTAGATAGCGTTTGTGTGTGTAAAACACGAAAATAACGTTTCCGTGAAATTTTGCAAAAAGTGAATTTTTTCGTGTTTTTTAGTCAAAAGCTGCTTGTTTTCACTCTTACAGCACGAATACGCTGATACTCGCTGGAAAATGATCCGAGCGATATGAAACTTTTTATATAGGCATAGGGCAGTGCTATCTATCAAACTGCGCTAATAAGAACTTAATCGGGTGATATGCAAATTTTTAAAAAATTCAACATTAGTTCGATAACAGCGCCCTCTAACGACATAATGTCCAAACAAGGTATAAAGCACTATACTATGTATTGCTGGTTTCTTTAACAACCTCTGCGTTAAATTATGTGCCATATAACGAAATATACTTAAATACACTCAAATAGCTTCATTAGATAGCGTTTGTGTGTGTAAAACACGAAAATAACGTTTCCGTGAAATTTTGCAAAAAGTGAATTTTTTCGTGTTTTTTAGTCAAAAGCAGCTTGTTTTCACTCTTACAGCACGAATACGCTGATACTCGCTGGAAAATGATCCGAGCGATATGAAACTTTTTATATAGGCATAGGGCAATGCTATCTATCAAACTGTGCTAATAAGAACTTAATCCGGTGATATGCAAATTTTTAAAAAATTCAACATTAGTTCGATAACAGCGCCCTCTAACGACATAATGTCCAAACAAGGTATAAAGCACTATACTATGTATTGCTGGTTTCTTTAACAACCTCTGCGTTAAATTATGTGCCATATAACGAAATATACTTAAATACACTCAAATAGCTTCATTAGATAGCGTTTGTGTGTGTAAAACACGAAAATAACGTTTCCGTGAAATTTTGCAAAAAGTGAATTTTTTCGTGTTTTTTAGTCAAAAGCAGCTTGTTTTCACTCTTACAGCACGAATACGCTGATACTCGCTGGAAAATGATCCGAGCGATATGAAACTTTTTATATAGGCATAGGGCAGTGCTATCTATCAAACTGCGCTAATAAGAACTTAATCGGGTGATATGCAAATTTTTAAAAAATTCAACATTAGTTCGATAACAGCGCCCTCTAACGACATAATGTCCAAACAAGGTATAAAGCACTATACTATGTATTGCTGGTTTCTTTAACAACCTCTGCGTTAAATTATGTGCCATATAACGAAATATACTTAAATACACTCAAATAGCTTCATTTGATAGCGTTTGTGTGTGTAAAACACGAAAATAACGTTTCCGTGAAATTTTGCAAAAAGTGAATTTTTTCGTGTTTTTTAGTCAAAAGCTGCTTATTTTCACTCTTACAGCACGAATACGCTGATACTCGCTGGAAAATGATCCGAGCGATATGAAACTTTTTATATAGGCATAGGGCAGTGCTATCTATCAAACTGCGCTAATAAGAACTTAATCGGGTGATATGCAAATTTTTAAAAAATTCAACATTAGTTCGATAACAGCGCCCTCTAACGACATAATGTCCAAACAAGGTAGAAAGCACTATACTATGTATTGCTGGTTTCTTTAACAACCTCTGCGTTAAATTATGTGCCATATAACGAAATATACTTAAATACACTCAAATAGCTTCATTAGATAGCGTTTGTGTGTGTAAAACACGAAAATAACGTTTCCGTGAAATTTTGCAAAAAGTGAATTTTTTCGTGTTTTTTAGTGAAAAGCTGCTTATTTTCAATCTTACAGCACGAATACGCTGATACTCGCTGGAAAATGATCCGACCGATATGAAACTTTTTATATAGGCATAGGGCAGTGCTATCTATCAAACTGTGCTAATAAGAACTTAATCGGGTGATATGCAAATTTTTAAAAAATTCAACATTAGTTCGATAACAGCGCCCTCTAACGACATAATGTCCAAACAAGGTAGAAAGCACTATACTATGTATTGCTGGTTTCTTTAACAACCTCTGCGTTAAATTATGTGCCATATAACGAAATATACTTAAATACACTCAAATAGCTTCATTTGATACTGTTTGTGTGTGTAAAACACGAAAATAACGTTTCCGTGAAATTTTGCAAAAAGTGAATTTTTTCGTGTTTTTTAGTCAAAAGCTGCTTATTTTCACTCTTACAGCACGAATTCGCTGATACTCGCTGGAAAATGATCCGACCGATATGAAACTTTTTATATAGGCATAGGGCAGTGCTATCTATCAAACTGCGCTAATAAGAACTTAATCGGGTGGTATGCAAATTTTTAAAAAATTCAACATTAGTTCGATAACAGCGCCCTCTAACGACATAATGTCCAAACAAGGTAGAAAGCACTATACTATGTATTGCTGGTTTCTTTAACAACCTCTGCGTTAAATTATGTGCCATATAACGAAATATACTTAAATACACTCAAATAGCTTCATTTGATAGCGTTTGTGTGTGTAAAACACGAAAATAACGTTTCCGTGAAATTTTGCAAAAAGTGAATTTTTTCGTATTTTTTAGTCAAAAGCTGCTTATTTTCACTCTTACAGCACGAATACGCTGATACCCGCTGGAAAATGATCCGACCGATATGAAAATTTTTATATAGGCATAGGGCAGTGCTATCTATCAAACTGTGCTAATAAGAACTTAATCGGGTGGTATGCAAATTTTTAAAAAATTCAACATTAGTTCGATAACAGCGCCCTCTAACGACATAATGTCCAAACAAGGTAGAAAGCACTATACTATGTATTGCTGGTTTCTTTAACAACCTCTGCGTTAAATTATGTGCCATATAACGAAATATACTTAAATACACTCAAATAGCTTCATTTGATAGCGTTTGTGTGTGTAAAACACGAAAATAACGTTTCCGTGAAATTTTGCAAAAAGTGAATTTTTTCGTGTTTTTTAGTCAAAAGCTGCTTATTTTCACTCTTACAGCACGAATACGCTGATACCCGCTGGAAAATGATCCGACCGATATGAAACTTTTTATATAGGCATAGGGCAGTGCTATCTATCAAACTGTGCTAATAAGAACTTAATCGGGTGATATGCAAATTTTTAAAAAATTCAACATTAGTTCGATAACAGCGCCCTCTAACGACATAATGTCCAAACAAGGTAGAAAGCACTATACTATGTATTGCTGGTTTCTTTAACAACCTCTGCGTTAAATTATGTGCCATATAACGAAATATACTTAAATACACTCAAATAGCTTCATTTGATACTGTTTGTGTGTGTAAAACACGAAAATAACGTTTCCGTGAAATTTTGCAAAAAGTGAATTTTTTCGTGTTTTTTAGTCAAAAGCTGCTTGTTTTCACTCTTACAGTACGAATACGCTGATACTCGCTGGAAAATGATCCGAGCGATATGAAACTTTTTATATAGGCATAGGGCAGTGCTATCTATCAAACTGTGCTAATAAGAACTTAATCGGGTGATATGCAAATTTTTAAAAAATTCAACATTAGTTCGATAACAGCGCCCTCTAACGACATAATGTCCAAACAAGGTAGAAAGCACTATACTATGTATTGCTGGTTTCTTTAACAACCTCTGCGTTAAATTATGTGCCATATAACGAAATATACTTAAATACACTCAAATAGCTTCATTTGATAGCGTTTGTGTGTGTAAAACACGAAAATAACGTTTCCGTGAAATTTTGCAAAAAGTGAATTTTTTCGTGTTTTTTAGTCAAAAGCTGCTTATTTTCACTCTTACAGCACGAATACGCTGATACTCGCTGGAAAATGATCCGAGCGATATGAAACTTTTTATATAGGCATAGGGCAGTTCTATCTATCAAACTGTGCTAATAAGAACTTAATCGGGTGATATGCAAATTTTAAAAAAATTCAACATTAGTTCGATAACAGCGCCCTCTAACGATATAATGTCCAAACAAGGTAGAAAGCACTATACTATGTATTGCTGGTTTCTTTAACAACCTCTGCGTTAAATTATGTGCCATATAACGAAATATACTTAAATACACTCAAATAGCTTCATTTGATACTGTTTGTGTGTGTAAAACACGAAAATAACGTTTCCGTGAAATTTTGCAAAAAGTGAATTTTTTCGTGTTTTTTAGTCAAAAGCTGCTTATTTTCACTCTTACAGCACGAATTCGCTGATACTCGCTGGAAAATGATCCGAGCGATATGAAACTTTTTATATAGGCAATGCTATCTATCAAACTGTGCTAATAAGAACTTAATCGGGTGATATGCAAATTTTTAAAAAATTCAACATCAGTTCGATAACAGCGCCCTCTAACGACATAATGTCCAAACAAGGTAGAAAGCACTATACTATGTATTGCTGGTTTCTTTAACAACCTCTGCGTTAAATTATGTGCCATATAACGAAATATACTTAAATACACTCAAATAGCTTCATTTGATACTGTTTGTGTGTGTAAAACACGAAAATAACGTTTCCGTGAAATTTTGCAAAAAGTGAATTTTTTCGTGTTTTTTATTCAAAAGCTGCTTATTTTCACTCTTACAGCACGAAATCGCTGATACTCGCTGGAAAATGATCCGAGCGATATGAAACTTTTTATATAGGCATAGGGCAATGCTATCTATCAAACTGTGCTAATAAGAACTTAATCGGGTGATATGCAAATTTTTAAAAAATTCAACATCAGTTCGATAACAGCGCCCTCTAACGACATAATGTCCAAACAAGGTAGAAAGCACTATACTATGTATTGCTGGTTTCTTTAACAACCTCTGCGTTAAATTATGTGCCATATAACGAAATATACTTAAATACACTCAAATAGCTTCATTTGATAGCGTTTGTGTGTGTAAAACACGAAAATAACGTTTCGGTGAAATTTTGCAAAAAGTGAATTTTTTCGTGTTTTTTAGTCAAAAGCTGCTTATTTTCACTCTTACAGCACGAATACGCTGATACTCGCTGGAAAATGATCCGAGCGATATGAAACTTTTTATATAGGCATAGGGCAGTGCTATCTATCAAACTGTGCTAATAAGAACTTAATCGGGTGATATGCAAATTTTTAAAAAATTCAACATTAGTTCGATAACAGCGCCCTCTAACGACATAATGTCCAAACAAGGTAGAAAGCACTATACTATGTATTGCTGGTTTCTTTAACAACCTCTGCGTTAAATTATGTGCCATATAACGAAATATACTTAAATACACTCAAATAGCTTGCTTCATTTGATAGCGTTTGTGTGTGTAAAACACGAAAATAACGTTTCCGTGAAATTTTGCAAAAAGTGAATTTTTTCGTGTTTTTTAGTCAAAAGCTGCTTATTTTCACTCTTACAGCACGAATACGCTGATACCCGCTGGAAAATGATCCGACCGATATGAAACTTTTTATATAGGCATAGGGCAGTGCTATCTATCAAACTGTGCTAATAAGAACTTAATCGGGTGATATGCAAATTTTTAAAAAATTCAACATTAGTTCGATAACAGCGCCCTCTAACGATATAATGTCCAAACAAGGTAGAAAGCACTATACTATGTATTGCTGGTTTCTTTAACAACCTCTGCGTTAAATTATGTGCCATATAACGAAATATACTTAAATACACTCAAATAGCTTCATTTGATACTGTTTGTGTGTGTAAAACACGAAAATAACGTTTCCGTGAAATTTTGCAAAAAGTGAATTTTTTCGTGTTTTTTAGTCAAAAGCTGCTTATTTTCACTCTTACAGCACGAATTCGCTGATACTCGCTGGAAAATGATCCGAGCGATATGAAACTTTTTATATAGGCATAGGGCAATGCTATCTATCAAACTGTGCTAATAAGAACTTAATCGGGTGATATGCAAATTTTTAAAAAATTCAACATCAGTTCGATAACAGCGCCCTCTAACGACATAATGTCCAAACAAGGTAGAAAGCACTATACTATGTATTGCTGGTTTCTTTAACAACCTCTGCGTTAAATTATGTGCCATATAACGAAATATACTTAAATACACTCAAATAGCTTCATTTGATACTGTTTGTGTGTGTAAAACACGAAAATAACGTTTCCGTGAAATTTTGCAAAAAGTGAATTTTTTCGTGTTTTTTAGTCAAAAGCTGCTTATTTTCACTCTTACAGCACGAATACGCTGATACTCGCTGGAAAATGATCCGACCGATATGAAACTTTTTATATAGGCATAGGGCAGTGCTATCTATCAAACTGTGCTAATAAGAACTTAATCGGGTGATATGCAAATTTTAAAAAAATTCAACATTAGTTCGATAACAGCGCCCTCTAACGATATAATGTCCAAACAAGGTAGAAAGCACTATACTATGTATTGCTTGCTTCTTTAACAACCTCTGCGTTAAATTATGTGCCATATAACGAAATATACTTAAATACACTCAAATAGCTTCATTTGATACTGTTTGTGTGTGTAAAACACGAAAATAACGTTTCCGTGAAATTTTGCAAAAAGTGAATTTTTTCGTGTTTTTTAGTCAAAAGCTGCTTATTTTCACTCTTACAGCACGAATTCGCTGATACTCGCTGGAAAATGATCCGAGCGATATGAAACTTTTTATATAGGCATAGGGCAATGCTATCTATCAAACTGTGCTAATAAGAACTTAATCGGGTGATATGCAAATTTTTAAAAAATTCAACATCAGTTCGATAACAGCGCCCTCTAACGACATAATGTCCAAACAAGGTAGAAAGCACTATACTATGTATTGCTGGTTTCTTTAACAACCTCTGCGTTAAATTATGTGCCATATAACGAAATATACTCAAATACACTCAAATAGCTTCATTTGATAGCGTTTGTGTGTGTAAAACACGAAAATAACGTTTCCGTGAAATTTTGCAAAAAGTGAATTTTTTCGTGTTTTTTAGTCAAAAGCAGCTTATTTTCACTCTTACAGCACGAATACGCTGATACTCGCTGGAAAATGATCCGAGCGATATGAAACTTTTTATATAGGCATAGGGCAGTGCTATCTATCAAACTGTGCTAATAAGAACTTAATCGGGTGATATGCAAATTTTTAAAAAATTCAACATTAGTTCGATAACAGCGCCCTCTAACGACATAATGTCCAAACAAGGTAGAAAGCACTATACTATGTATTGCTGGTTTCTTTAACAACCTCTGCGTTAAATTATGTGCCATATAACGAAATATACTTAAATACACTCAAATAGCTTCATTTGATAGCGTTTGTGTGTGTAAAACACGAAAATAACGTTTCCGTGAAATTTTGCAAAAAGTGAATTTTTTCGTGTTTTTTAGTCAAAAGCTGCTTATTTTCACTCTTACAGCACGAATACGCTGATACCCGCTGGAAAATGATCCGACCGATATGAAACTTTTTATATAGGCATAGGGCAGTGCTATCTATCAAACTGTGCTAATAAGAACTTAATCGGGTGATATGCAAATTTTTAAAAAATTCAACATTAGTTCGATAACAGCGCCCTCTAACGACATAATGTCCAAACAAGGTAGAAAGCACTATACTATGTATTGCTGGTTTCTTTAACAACCTCTGCGTTAAATTATGTGCCATATAACGAAATATACTTAAATACACTCAAATAGCTTCATTTGATAGCGTTTGTGTGTGTAAAACACGAAAATAACGTTTCCGTGAAATTTTGCAAAAAGTGAATTTTTTCGTGTTTTTTAGTCAAAAGCTGCTTATTTTCACTCTTACAGCACGAATACGCTGATACTCGCTGGAAAATGATCCGAGCGATATGAAACTTTTTATATAGGCATAGGGCAGTGCTATCTATCAAACTGTGCTAATAAGAACTTAATCGGGTGATATGCAAATTTTTAAAAAATTCAACATTAGTTCGATAACAGCGCCCTCTAACGACATAATGTCCAAACAAGGTAGAAAGCACTATACTATGTATTGCTGGTTTCTTTAACAACCTCTGCGTTAAATTATGTGCCATATAACGAAATATACTTAAATACACTCAAATAGCTTCATTTGATAGCGTTTGTGTGTGTAAAACACGAAAATAACGTTTCCGTGAAATTTTGCAAAAAGTGAATTTTTTCGTGTTTTTTAGTCAAAAGCTGCTTATTTTCACTCTTACAGCACGAATACGCTGATACTCGCTGGAAAATGATCCGAGCGATATGAAACTTTTTATATAGGCATAGGGCAGTGCTATCTATCAAACTGTGCTAATAAGAACTTAATCGGGTGATATGCAAATTTTTAAAAAATTCAACATTAGTTCGATAACAGCGCCCTCTAACGACATAATGTCCAAACAAGGTAGAAAGCACTATACTATGTATTGCTGGTTTCTTTAACAACCTCTGCGTTAAATTATGTGCCATATAACGAAATATACTTAAATACACTCAAATAGCTTCATTTGATAGCGTTTGTGTGTGTAAAACACGAAAATAACGTTTCCGTGAAATTTTGCAAAAAGTGAATTTTTTCGTGTTTTTTAGTCAAAAGCTGCTTATTTTCACTCTTACAGCACGAATACGCTGATACTCGCTGGAAAATGATCCGAGCGATATGAAACTTTTTATATAGGCATAGGGCAGTGCTATCTATCAAACTGTGCTAATAAGAACTTAATCGGGTGATATGCAAATTTTTAAAAAATTCAACATCAGTTCGATAACAGCGCCCTCTAACGACATAATGTCCAAACAAGGTAGAAAGCACTATACTATGTATTGCTGGTTTCTTTAACAACCTCTGCGTTAAATTATGTGCCATATAACGAAATATACTTAAATACACTCAAATAGCTTCATTTGATAGCGTTTGTGTGTGTAAAACACGAAAATAACGTTTCCGTGAAATTTTGCAAAAAGTGAATTTTTTCGTGTTTTTTAGTCAAAAGCTGCTTATTTTCACTCTTACAGCACGAATACGCTGATACCCGCTGGAAAATGATCCGACCGATATGAAACTTTTTATATAGGCATAGGGTAGTGCTATCTATCAAACTGTGCTAATAAGAACTTAATCGGGTGATATGCAAATTTTAAAAAAATTCAACATTAGTTCGATAACAGCGCCCTCTAACGATATAATGTCCAAACAAGGTAGAAAGCACTATACTATGTATTGCTGGTTTCTTTAACAACCTCTGCGTTAAATTATGTGCCATATAACGAAATATACTTAAATACACTCAAATAGCTTCATTTGATAGCGTTTGTGTGTGTAAAACACGAAAATAACGTTTCCGTGAAATTTTGCAAAAAGTGAATTTTTTCGTGTTTTTTAGTCAAAAGCTGCTTATTTTCACTCTTACAGCACGAATACGCTGATACTCGCTGGAAAATGATCCGAGCGATATGAAACTTTTTATATAGGCATAGGGCAATGCTATCTATCAAACTGTGCTAATAAGAACTTAATCGGGTGATATGCAAATTTTTAAAAAATTCAACATCAGTTCGATAACAGCGCCCTCTAACGACATAATGTCCAAACAAGGTAGAAAGCACTATACTATGTATTGCTGGTTTCTTTAACAACCTCTGCGTTAAATTATGTGCCATATAACGAAATATACTTAAATACACTCAAATAGCTTCATTTGATAGCGTTTGTGTGTGTAAAACACGAAAATAACGTTTCCGTGAAATTTTGCAAAAAGTGAATTTTTTCGTGTTTTTTAGTCAAAAGCTGCTTATTTTCACTCTTACAGCACGAATACGCTGATACTCGCTGGAAAATGATCCGAGCGATATGAAACTTTTTATATAGGCATAGGGCAGTGCTATCTATCAAACTGTGCTAATAAGAACTTAATCGGGTGATATGCAAATTTTTAAAAAATTCAACATTAGTTCGATAACAGCGCCCTCTAACGACATAATGTCCAAACAAGGTAGAAAGCACTATACTATGTATTGCTGGTTTCTTTAACAACCTCTGCGTTAAATTATGTGCCATATAACGAAATATACTTAAATACACTCAAATAGCTTCATTTGATAGCGTTTGTGTGTGTAAAACACGAAAATAACGTTTCCGTGAAATTTTGCAAAAAGTGAATTTTTTCGTGTTTTTTAGTCAAAAGCTGCTTATTTTCACTCTTACAGCACGAATACGCTGATACTCGCTGGAAAATGATCCGAGCGATATGAAACTTTTTATATAGGCATAGGGCAGTGCTATCTATCAAACTGTGCTAATAAGAACTTAATCGGGTGATATGCAAATTTTTAAAAAATTCAACATTAGTTCGATAACAGCGCCCTCTAACGACATAATGTCCAAACAAGGTAGAAAGCACTATACTATGTATTGCTGGTTTCTTTAACAACCTCTGCGTTAAATTATGTGCCATATAACGAAATATACTTAAATACACTCAAATAGCTTCATTTGATAGCGTTTGTGTGTGTAAAACACGAAAATAACGTTTCCGTGAAATTTTGCAAAAAGTGAATTTTTTCGTGTTTTTTAGTCAAAAGCTGCTTATTTTCACTCTTACAGCACGAATACGCTGATACTCGCTGGAAAATGATCCGAGCGATATGAAACTTTTTATATAGGCATAGGGCAGTGCTATCTATCAAACTGTGCTAATAAGAACTTAATCGGGTGATATGCAAATTTTTAAAAAATTCAACATTAGTTCGATAACAGCGCCCTCTAACGACATAATGTCCAAACAAGGTAGAAAGCACTATACTATGTATTGCTGGTTTCTTTAACAACCTCTGCGTTAAATTATGTGCCATATAACGAAATATACTTAAATACACTCAAATAGCTTCATTTGATAGCGTTTGTGTGTGTAAAACACGAAAATAACGTTTCCGTGAAATTTTGCAAAAAGTGAATTTTTTCGTGTTTTTTAGTCAAAAGCTGCTTATTTTCACTCTTACAGCACGAATACGCTGATACTCGCTGGAAAATGATCCGAGCGATATGAAACTTTTTATATAGGCATAGGGCAGTGCTATCTATCAAACTGTGCTAATAAGAACTTAATCGGGTGATATGCAAATTTTTAAAAAATTCAACATTAGTTCGATAACAGCGCCCTCTAACGACATAATGTCCAAATCGTGAGGCATGGGACTTCTTCCTCCCAGCTCTACTGGCACTTTTTAACACTTTCCTCAACACCGGGAACGTGCCAAGCGAGTTTGTGGAGTGCCATACGGTATTCATTCCCAAGGCCAATAGGGACCTATCCCTAATCAAGAACTGGCGGCCAATTAGTCTCACCAACATAGACTACAAGATCCTGGCCAGAATCATCAACAACAGACTCAAAGTGGGGATGAAATACGTTATCAACAGCACCCAATTGTATGGCATCCCAGGCTGATCGATAGAATTCAATCTGTACCTCATTAGAGATATGATCCGTCTGGCATCCATTAAAAAACATCCGATGGCTTTGCTTTCACTAGACCTCAACCGAGCGTTCGACAGCGTCCGACATTCGTAATTGTTTTGCATCCTTAAAGAAGTTGGCGTCAACAGTGGCCGCCTTTCCATGCTTCAGGGAGGCTATAACAACAGCTCCACCAGCCTCCAAATCAACGGATACTCAACTGATCCCATTACCATCAAGAAAGGGGGTCAAGCAAGGATGCCTGCTCAGCCCTCTTATTTTTACTCTGGTCCTTGAGCCTCTTCTTCAGGTAGTCAACAGCTTTCGTGCCGTCAGAGGGATGCCACTCCCGCTCACCGGAGGAATCCAAGATAACAGCCTATGCGGATGACGTGGTGGGCTTCCTTAGGGACTACGACTCCATTAGGAACCTTTTTAACATCCTTGACAGGCTCCAAATATCGGGATTAACAGCCAATCCCGATAAAACACAGTCAAAGACATATGGAGTCTGGGACCAGGATAACATCCCCCCCCCCCGGGCCTAGTTCCTAAGGAAGATCCCATAACCATCTTAGGGATACCCTTTACGGCCCAGCCTGAAGTCGATGAAGACAATTTTACCACAAAGATCGTCGACAGTATCAATGATTGGAAAGGCGAACCGCTGTCACTCTCCTCCGGGGCCACAGTGATAAAAACCATTGTGTGCCCAGCATACCAGCATGTCGTCAACATCACCGACATCTCGGAACAACAAGAGATTCGGCTGCACAGGAAACCCCTAAAGTTCTTCTGGGGCAACTTACTTCCGGAGGTTGAAACCAAGATCCTTCAACTTCCAGGGAAGCGAGGGGGCTTTGGCCTCCTAGTTCTCAAAACACGATTGCCGTGTAATATCGCTTTTAATCTGAACAGGATACTGCAATCTAACCATCTTTGCAGTTATCTTGTTCGGTAATACTTGGGTTTCAAGCTTCCCCCTCTTTGGTATTCCATCCTACCAAGGAGCCAAGGCAGAAATTGCTCCAGAGTATTACAACCAGCTTTGCCAGATCTTACAACAACTTAGCTCTTCGGGTATAGATAGACATTACCAACATCCGGAGCAGCAAGAAATGGTACAACACCATCTTTGATCATCTCTACACTGAAACTCCGGACCTAGGGGCCGTCGACAACAACATCCTCTTCGGCTACCTAGCAAGATATCGTGGCTACCCGACGAAAAGATCTGGCCTGGATGATAGCATACCGTAACTTTCCAGTTAATTATAACATCTCGCGGTTCCGTAACAGCAGAAACCCCTTTTGTGACTTCTGTCATGGTGTGGACAATGCGGAGCATGCTTTCAATCAATGCCCAGTCTCCCATAACATCTGGAGGAGGCTGAGTGGCGTGCTCCGCATTCCACTCCTAAAGCAGGACCAAATCATCTTCTTGCAGTTCACACCACCAAAAAACAACAGGCAGAGGTTACTGATCTTCGTGATCAATGAAATCAAGTACCACATCTGGAAGGAGAGGAAAAAACATGCCAACAACATCAATTCTTCCAGCTGGATGGACATCTCCCGGATCGTGTTATATCGCTTCTACGGGTCAACTCGACGTTTCCTGATGGTCGAAAAAGAGACCTAGGTGAGCAGAAATTCCAGAACATCTGGTGCTCTCCTCCTCTCCTGTGCACCTTAAGAGGGGGAGTGTTCAAATTTGCACTCCTTTTGCTATAAACATCTATAATGGAGTATATGATAGTTCTGGTCCATCTATTTGAAGTTCTCGTCCCAGGTCTTCCAAGGAGGGTAATTTGGATGCGAACCCGGTCAGGGAAGGCCAACTACATGCGGTTGACCCGGAATGGGTTAATCACCCGGGCGTCGATAACCCCCGTGTTCTTGGTCGTACAGCAGATCTGTGAGGCCAGGGGTGAAAGAGATAAACATCTGAGAGCTCTGAGCTTGTTAGATGACAATTATTAGCTGAGACCTATTTTCTCCTTCTTCCCCCTCCCACCGCCCCACCTGCCCTCCCCATCACATTCCTTACCGCTCCTATTTCTCTACCCTTCCCCCTTACATCATCCCCCCGCTCCCACTGTCACTACCCTCTCTCTCTACTTTCCCTTCACTTGAGGGGCACTCTGACTCCTTCTTTCTATAGGCCAATGATGAGTTTCCTTCACTCTTTCACTTCCTATTTCCAGCGACCCTGAGAGAGCCCCATGTACCAGAATCCAGTCCCTGATCCTAGTGGTAAGATCGTTTTGCAATCTTTTTTTTTTTCTACTGTTGTCTAATTTTGCCTTGTGCCTGTTTTGCAGTCTTCCGCCTGTAGCTAGTCTAGCAGGAGATTTCGGCAAACAGGGAACGCTTGGCCCTGGTTCTGAAGGTTCTTCCTTTCTGGAACTCAGTTTGTTTTCTCTAAATCATGATTTCTTTTTTCTTTTTCACCGTGAGTCAGGACCCTTGGCATCGAAGCGGACGCCGACACACCGAAGAGGATGTTGGCGAAAGCTCTTAGCAAAGCAGTAGGGGCAGAAAATATATTTGGCTTTACCCCTTATAGGGCAGGCAGGTTCAGGTAGTAGTAAAGAATGTGGAAACCAGGAACAAGTTAAGTAAAGGACTAGAATGTCAAGGGAAAAAAATTTTTCCCTTTGTAGTAGGGAGTGTTTTTAAGACAATAAGAATAGAGAGGTTCCCTGTAGAATATCTGGAGGGGGAAATCGAAATAATCAACAAAGTGTTTTCGAAATGGGGAGTCGTACGCGCCGTAAAAATCGCTAACGATACAGATTTCCCCGACTGGAAGACTGGCGAGGTAACTTTCCGTATCGAAATGAAGGCCGAAGTCCCCAATTTTGTCTTTCTAGGCTCTGCCAGGGTAGTAGTTAACTACCCTGGAGTTAAGAAACAGTGTTATAAGTGCGGTTCTCTGGAACATCTAGGTAAAGACTGCCCCAGGAACAAATGCAGGAACTGCATGGCGGCAGGACATGCCCTACCTTAGTGTCAGGCACCTTGCCTTAAATGTGGCACCATAGATCACAAAGTAGACACCTGCCCATCCAGAAACCAGGCAGAAAGGATGGGAGGTGCTATCACGCCAGCCACAGTAACACCAGCAGTAAATATTAATGACACAGAACGGGAAGACTTCCCAACCCTGCAGGCTGCACATAACACAATAGCAACAGGGAATCAAAAACGCAATAAGAAGGAAGCGCCCGTAACTAAAAATGCAGAAACAACCAGCAAAGAAAGAACACAGGAAGGAGAAACAGCCAAGGATCAAGCCACCACCACAGAAACCGCAGTGGAAGAAATAAAGGAACTCAACCAACAAGAAACTACCACTTTAGATACAGAGAAGTAAAACAAAGCAGAGGAAGAATGCGAAACGGAGGAAGAAATGGAAACTACTAAAGAAGAAGGTACACAAAAGCGGTCACGAAGCCCTGAAGAAGGGAACATTAAAAATCAAAACCAGGTAACACAACCTCATCAGAAGAATCAGAAGCTGATGATAGGGAGACCAATACAACAATACAGGGAGAGGCTGCAGAATTTTCTGTAGAAGAAATCAAACTAGTTATGGGTGAAAATATGTTTAACAATGGGATTGCAATAATAAATAAATGGAGAGGACCCATCGAATCCGCAGACAGTGTATTCGTAACAATGTACAGAGAAGATTGGCCAACGTTCCTCCTTCGGAAAGGAATTATAAGTATGAAATGGAAGGATATCTATATCGAGGAGATAGCCACGGCCGTGCCCAACCAGGTAATAAGTCATCTGGGCCTGACAGAGATCGAGAGTAAGTACTTCTGCAGAACTTTGAGAAAGTTAACAGAATCAGAGATCAAAAAAGACACTGAGTGGTTTGGACGTAAATACTTCCAAAGGTTACGACAGCTAGGAAAGTTGAATTAGTTCACGCAGGAGGGGGTAAAAAAAAATTTCGTTTGTCCCAACAGGTTTATGATTATTAGTCCACAAAGGAGGGGGTAGACCTGAGAACCCGGGCTGCGAAGGCTTACGTCGAGGCGGTGCAGCTCCTTGTGGGCTGCATCACTCGGGCCGGGTTCTTCCCCCAACTCTCGGTTCTTTGGTTGATAAAGTCCACCTCAATACGGATCCCGCTATCGCAGTTTATTTTTTTTTTCAGTTGTAAGGCATAGTTTAAGAATAATCTAAGTTCCAAATTTTAACAATCATTTTTCTTTTTTTTAGGGGTTACGAGATGACGTCTCCATACACCTGAATTAATGTGATCTAAAGTTATATTTTTCGGGTAAAGTGACGTGTAAATTTTAAGTTTTTTTTTTTAGAACAGCTGTAAGGAGATTATGCTTTACAGACCTTTTAGCCACAACCTCTGGGTTATACAGCTAAACAGGTTGACTGAGCCTCTTTTTACCTCATACTATCCTACTCTACCTTTCTTTAACTTCCCCTATTACTACCTGCTGAACCTTAGCAATCTTTATACTCCAAAGGCCGAATGATGAAAGACATGAACTTCCATTCTACCTACTCACTGATGAGACCTCAATAAGGATCAAAACTGGTCTGGGTAGCGACCTCTCCTCATAATGTAAAACAGTATTATATCTCCTGGGATCTGGGTTTTACATTATGAGAAAATATTAAGGATAGTGACGGACTTGCTCCACCTTTGACACTAGTTGCCATAGTGTTCTGCTACCCAAGTGATCACTTACGCTTGGACTCGTCGATAGTTCTTCCACATGAAACTCTTGGATTTCGATCTCCGAGTTTCGTACCCGGCTGCAAAATAATACGGGATTTACTGTCCCCCTTAACTTAATTTATGTCGCCGTAAAAATAACCTCTTGGCTCTTTATCGTACCATACTTTTATTTCCTTATGACAATTTATGAAAACACCTTTCGGGGAAAATATCTCATTTTGCGGTATTAGTAAAAGAATGTCATCTGGTTTATAACTGAAATATATTAGGACAAAAAAAGGTATGTAAAAGGTTAACGCTAAATCAAAAATTAAATCGTCTTATAACTTATAAAGAATTATTTTCTTTATATCCAGATGAACTAAAGCAAACCTACAGTTGTTTCTGGTCAGTAATTTAATATTTTTTTAAAGTTTCATCTTATTTTGCTATGAAAAGTGAATGCAAACATACTTTCGAAAGACATATTTGATAGTGTGAGATATTTTATGTTCAGAAACATCTGAGGATGTGGGAAAATAGCCAGAGAATTATCACCTAGCTTAAAGAAAACGGCATCTGTTTTCAGTTAAAACCATAAAATGATTATGACTGTTAGTATAAATATTAAAAAGGTGAATTCGAATCTCCCATTTACGTTACTATCAGTATTCGATAAAAAATGAAAGTAATAGTCTTTCTAGTATTCGTCCTCTCTGGTAAGTTTTTAAACTCTGTTGAAATTAAACTAATATTCTTAAACTGTTGAAATAGACTGACCTATCCATTGAAGTGATGATGATATACGAGTATTTGCTCTCTCCACATACACATACCAGCACGGAATTAGAAACCTTTATGCAGATACCCGTAAACATCATTTCGTGACGTATATGCAAAATATTTGGTCACGTGCATCAATACGCATTCTAGGCTGCTTTTTAAGAATGCTACCGGTCAGCCCGTCAATAGTACTGATGACAATGGAAAAAACAAAGAATCTTTCGGAGTGCGATAATGGGCTTATTGTGGGTGTCCGTCTAGCTGAAGTCACGCTTTTGAAACCAGCAGAGCTGATTGGTATCTGAAAAGGTGAGCTATTCCGCGTGTTTAATCAGTGGAAAAATGAACCAATTTGTTTGTCTAAAAGGCGTAACTGTTGTCCTAAAACTGTCTGTCAAAAAAAACGAGATTGCCGTCGTCTGAGAAGGCGTGTATGGACAAATAGAACTTCATCTGAGCAGAAATGGACCGAAGCATTTAATGAAAGCTGTTCCTGACCAATATCTCACCGAACACTATGAGAAGGGAATTGAAAAGGATCCGTGATGGCATTCGCATATCTATAAGAAAACCACTAATCTCTGCTAAGAACTGAAAAGTATGTCAACAGTGGTCAGCAACACCGTGCCTGGTCACTGAAGACTGGAAATAGGTCACGTGGTCCGATGGGTCATCGCACACTGTACTGACGGTGGGCATAAAGTTTGGATTAGCACCATCAAAAAATGAACTCAGATTGTCATTTAATTTAACTCAATGTTCTGGAAGTCGTATCATATTTTGTGTGGCGTATGTTCTGTTGGTACGGAGCGTGTCTCCTGATATTGCTGAACGCCGGGTGTACTCCAAGACTGAACGGTTGTTTCATGGACGACACTATTCATTTCCATCGCACAAGAAATATTAAGCAATGGTTCAGCGAACATGACAACGACTACCACTATATTGCCTGACCATTACAAAGCCGGGATCTGAACGCCCATTGGGAATGTATAGAACAGGTTAGCAAAACACAACTGGGAGCAAAGTCATCTTCCGTGAAATGTAAGCCAAATGAATGGGATTTTCTGGTGAACGCTCAATCCAATATCTTTTGGAATCTAGGCTAAACCACACTGACTAAGGGATATCCAACACTGTATTAAATAAAAGTTTCTAATTCAGTGGTTGCTATGTGTTATCGGCTTTACTTGAAAAAGGCAAAGACAACTATCTGAATTCTCTCCTCCTGCATTACAAGAATTGAACCAAATGCCTTACTCCAGTTATCCACATTAGGAGCATAATATGACTTCTCTTTCTTCTGTGTTTTAATTGGATCTTTCACAATTACAGTCCCACTATTGTTCTCCAGCGTTTGTGTTTGTCAATGTGTCTTCGAGTATTTCAGAGAAAAAAAAATAGTAATCTTTTGGTTTCAAAGAAGACTAACCTCTCTTTCACACGGATAAAGTTGTCACCTTTATCATTATCATTCTTATTAATATTATTTGAAAGCTCTAGATTTCCTTCTAGGATACGAAGAATATTTATAAGTATTTCTCGCTAAATGCGTTAACCGTACAACTCATTGGTTAATTGATTAACCCACCTTCTCGGTTACCTTCGTTTTTCTTTTTTTTCCCTCTGCGAAACAGTGTTTTCATAATAGAAAACATATGTAAGCCTCCAGATGATCATACGCAACTAACAGACGTAATATGCCTGAAGTAGCCTTAACTGCTTCAGTCGTCATTCAAAACAATCCAACCCAAACCAACTCCTATGACTTGAGCATCCGGAAATGCAAATACAAAATATATCACTCTAGGAAATATGTTTGGGATTAATTGTCGCAACTTCTTATAATGATGATTTCTTTCAGGGTAGAACTTTTGCATTTGAAATGATTTTCTTATCAATTTTTACAAGATCTCTTCAGATGATTATAGAAAAATTCGTATTATTGTGAAATAAATACGTTAGTAGTTAATGAAGTAACTTGATCTAATCTTGAATAAATTCAATTCATTTACTGATTGGTTTGCCAAGTGGACAGTATTATTATTATTATGATTATTATTATTATTATTATTTTAATTACTAACATTCAGCTATGAATTCAAATCCAATTGTTTGATGGGTGTGTGAGTCGTAAATGAATAAGTGAGATCTACTTCATAGATCCCACTTATTTATATTCGTGGAGTAGTTTATTTCAAGTATTGTCTTTAGCGCAAAGTCTCCGGATTATAACTTCTGAACAAACAGTAACAGAATCATGGATTTTCAGCAAGAATATTCTCCTACATACGTATAAGCTGCTAACGGAAATTCGTTATCCTTCATAAATAACACTTCATGTTTTATTTCTAAACTGAAAGGCATTTACTTTAGAATACTTGCTATCATTCTGAACTTTGCTGTTGACTCAGTCTTCTTCAATCTCTTGTTACTGATGAATTCTTGTATATACAGAGAATTTCACAACTAATAAATGCACAATTATTCAGTTCATAATCATAAATAAATGTGATGAATAATCGTGGATTCACCGAATATGAATTTTTTCATACAAGTGTGCAGTAATGATATTGAACTAAAAAATCATGCCCATATATTTTCTGAAAGAGGACATTAGAGCATTCTTTCTAATTGTGGAGTACATTAAGATGATTTCATTATGATTTCTATTCCCCAAGCAACTTTTAAGTGTCTAGCTTATTCATTATTTAAAGCAATTACGTTAATATTAACAAATAGTTTCGCTATTCTTCATGAAGATAATTTCCAGTTGTTGACTAATCGATAAGTTGCAACTGACGCTTACAGTTAACAAGACAGAGAGTTGAACATAACAATCGTCTTCACGTTGCCATGATTCTGATACTATTTCTAATATTTCCAGAATTAAAGAAATCACTAGATCTCTGGATGTGTGGATTTATCTCCCATTAATCTTTGCTTTCGAACTGGCTCGGTTCTACCAGAATCACTTCACTATGTTTTATCGCGGGGCCAACATTCTGCGCGCATATCAATAGAGGAATCAATAGAAAAATCAATAAGCTACACAGAGAAAAGAATATACGTGATGATCATCCTTCAAATTCTTTAAGAAATTACTTTTTTTAAGTGGCATATATTCTTTATACTGCCAAATCCCGCATTTTAAGCATTCAAATATCTGTAATTAGAGATCTGCATTCTTCAAGAAACGAAAATAGTGTAAAAAAAAAAAGATACTGAGGAGGAAGATCTACTGTGATCATGATAAGATTTCTCTTCTTCTCAGAGATATACTTGTTTTACAAAACTACTTCTTTATGCAGAAACACTTGAGAGATCATAGATTTTCAGCAAGAGTACTCTCCTGCATACGTATAAACTGTTAACGGAAATTCATTATCCTTCATAAATAACACTTCATGTTTTATTTCTAAATTGAAAGGCATACCTTAGCATACTTGCTATCATTCTGAACTTTTCTGTTGACTCAGTCTTCAATATTTAGTGTAGAGTAAATATTCTGTACCTTTCTAAAGACTTTTAGGGTGATTCTAAACTTATTTGAATTTACTGATCACTCAGGTTATGTCTCGAGGATGCATAAGCTCTACAAATAAATCGAAAGTTGTCAGTGAATATCAATATAGGAATTTTGTAAGGTGACTCGTTATCACCTCTATTGTTCATTCTAGCACTAATTTTTCTAACATTAATTCTCAAGAAAACAAGGAAAGCAGGGAAACTATTACATCTGTTATACCTGAGTTATCTTAATATATACAGGAAATTAATTCACAGTCCTAATCTTTAGTGAAGACAATGCTACAGAATTCGGACTTGATAAATGCGCAACACTTTTTATTGTTCAAGGAAAATAACAGGCAGCAAAGCAATTACATTTAGAGAGGGAAGGAATAGTAAAACTTGTCCCATTATGCATCCTATAAATATATAGGAATTCTACCTTGCCATACGACATTTTCAATTCAGAAGTTAAAGAAAAAACAGTCTGAATATCTGAAAATATTTAGAAAAATCCAAACTGGATGGAGGTAACACTGTAACAGCAACCAATACATAGGCTATCTCTATAATCAGATATGAAGGGGACAACAGACTGGATATAAGCTGATATGGATATAGTTGATCGTAAAAAACGAAAGCTAATGACAGTAAATCATGCCATCCAAACACTAATATGAATAGTGTTTGGATAACGTGGCCTTTTTCAAGTCAAGAAAACAGTACAAGAAGAAGATGGCAAATGTTGAATGATGACATCAAGATAAGCAGATAAGATGCTAACTGAAGCTTAGAAAGAAAAAGTAGTGATTATATTAAATTCAAAAATGAAGCAGTATAAAGAGAAAGAAATGGCAAAAACGATCAAAAGTTTAGGAAAATAATTGGGAAAATTCATAGCCAATATTTTAAGGATATTACGGAAGGTCGCTTAATTTGTCAAGGGCTGCGTCATGGATTTTTTTTAACATAAAGAAAGAGACAGAGAGTCTGATACTTGCTGCGAACAAGTACTGCAAACAAATGCAATTAAGGCATTCGTTGAACTTATCTGTTGGTGAAAAACTTTATTATTATGCTGTTTCAGTTTTTATTCTTCGTACATACGAGTATCAGTTTTTATTCTTCATACATACAGTACATACTTTTTACAATGATATATGTGAACATAAGTGTATGCAAGTACATACATGTACAAAAATTATATGCACAATACTAGACAATAATTATCTTTATCATTGCCATGCCCTTGGAGTAATAGTATACATATATACACCATTAAAATATTAACTTTTATCTTTACTTAGACATTTGGTACATTCATGTTTATTTATAAATTTATATAATAATATTTTTAACTAACTAAACTACTTTTAATTAGCTAAACATTTATTAATAGTATTTACATCTGTTTGAGCACGATTGTTCATACAGTTATATATCTATACACATTTACATTGCATATACCATATAAGTAAAATAACCTTAGAAGTATATTTAACGTTGAGTTTCTTCACGTCTTTCAAAGCCAATGTTTGGCTTATATGAAGATGTTTTAGGTGCCATTAGAGCAGTTAATCTCAACATATGGGACGCGAAATACCTAAAGGGAGGGGTGGGGGGGGATAGAAGAAAGCAAATAAAGTGGAAATCAAAGGAAAAACTGAAAAACTAATTTATTGAAACAAAGGCATTTAATGAAACTATTTATTTGCACAAAAACAATATAAAATCAAAAACATAAAATACACTCTAAAAATAAAATAATAAAATGCCTAAACTAGTTACGCTTATGGGAACATTAATATTCCAAAATATACTGAGGAACTAATTAAAACTAAACAAAAACATGAATCTAAAAATCAATGGCTTCCTTGGGCCTCTATTTGGGAGCAAAGCTTTTCAAATGATGGTGATACACTGGAAATTGACACTCTTAGTTCTCTTTCTATATTTAACTGAGATCTATATTTTGTTTTTAAGGCAGCCACTATAGAAAACCCGATTTCACGAAGATAAGATGTTGGAAATGGTAAAAGTGCACGAAAGCTCTTGACTTTAGCACAGAAAATTCATCATCACATCATCAGCATATGCTGATAGGTTTATTTTTAGATGTGGTTCTGTTATGCTGGTTCTTTTCGAGATCATGGTGCCATGCACTCATTTTAAGAAGGGTTCTATGGCAATGTGTATATTTGTATAATTGTCCAGAGAGAGGACATTCTTGTTTGATCCCTTTAGAATAAGACAAAGTGCGGTGAGCTTGTTGTTGATTTTTAAACAAAAGAGCTGTATAGTAATTGAACTATTTCAATGATGAGAGTACCATAGCCTTTAGGATTTCATAAAGGTATTCGTGCTCTTCTCTTTCGAAAGCCTTCTCCTGATCATGGCTGACGAGTTCTAGGTTTTCATTTGGGCTGTTTGCGATGTGGATGAGATCTCATATTAAATGTAGATTATCATGTATTGATCTTCCTGGAACAGAATAAGTTTGATGTCATCCAATAACTTCAGGCAGTGTTGGCTTTAGTCGGGTTGCTATAACTTTGGAAATGATTTTGCAATATGCATTGATTAGTAAGATTGGAAGCCAGTTTTTGATGTCTGTGTAATCACCCTTCTTTGGTATCATACATGCTACGGAGGTCGTGACGGATTCTGGGAGACCATGGCGGTAGGCGTTTTGCAGTGTTTTTAGGAGAAGTGGTCTGAGTTGATTCCTGAAGACTTGGAAAAACTCTGTTGTGAAACCATCAAGGACGGGAGATTTGTTCTTTGGCAAGGATGTGATACAGTTTTCAGTTCATCTAGAAAACTGAAAGATTCTTTTAGAATTGTAGGATTTTGGAAGTGATTTTACTTGGATCTTCTGTGATGCTTGATCTTAAATTCTAATATCAAAGATACAGTTTGCTGAGTGGTATTTTTTCAAAAGTAAAAAAATATTCTATGAGTGCATCTGAAAGATTTATTTGTGTATGCTGCGATTTAAGTAAGGCACCCTTTGCGGATACTCCGAAATGTCTTTGTACGGCTTGGAGGGCTGAATGATAGTCAGCGCTTTCTTCTGGGAGATACTGGAGCTGTTCTTCGAGTTGTCGGATGCTAATGTTCCTCTATTGATTTTTCCAGTGACTGTAAATCTGCTTATTAGGTCTATATGGTTTTTCTATACCTGGTCAAGGACTATTCTGTTGCGTAAATCAGAGGCACATGCTCTTACATTGAGAGAAAAAAGGCTCAACTTAATATTGGACTAGATATTGTGTTCGTAGCCCATTAATTCGTTAGTAGATTCGCTTACTCCTGTTAACCTCTGCTCTTCTCTTTTTTATATTTCACTTTCGAATGAAGATCCTGAAGTTGAGATATCAGTTCCGGGATTCTTGTGGTGTATTTAAGGGCTATAGTTAATTTGTGAGGGAAGCCTCGCAATGTGGAAGCTTAAGGTGGCTTTTCCGTAGTGATTATTATACTTATATGTTATGTAGTTTGTTGCTGTGGTCTTGTTATCTGATATGTTGTCCTAGTTGCTCTGTAGGTTGGAGTGAAGTAATGTTTTAGCATGACTGTGTAGTGGCATAAGTGTTTCATATTTTGTACTCTGTCCTTGCCGCACATACGAGGGTGGTCTGAAAAGTTCTCTGCCTCGACCATAGATGGCAACACTATGACTTTCATCTGTAAAGATGAGAGTCATAGTGTTGTCATTCCTCCGATTTTAGACAATACTTTATCTGGCGTCAAAGTGGTACTGCTTATCATCGCGAGAATGTTCTTTAAAGGGATAGATATGGCGGTGCTGGTGTCATGACGTGGGAAGGCATTATGCTTTGTGCTAGTAAAAAGGACTGTGACTGGTGCATTTTTGTTTAATATAATATTGCAACGAATTTTTTCAACGTAACATTCAATTCTTCCATGGTGCTGCAGGCGAAAGATTTATTTTTATGGATAATGCAACACCGCATTGTACATGAGCAGTGAAAATACTTCTGCAGACCGAGGATATTAATGAAATCGAGTGCTCAGCATGCGTCCCAGATCTCAATCCCATAGAACACGTTTAGCAAGCAATAGGAAGACGTCTTGCTGCTCGAAATTCCCCTTCAGAAAACAAACAAGACCTTATCCTTTCTCTAGAGGACGAGTAGCCCATTTGTCCTCAAAAACTCCTGCATCACGTGGTGCAAAGTATGGTATGACGTTGTGAGAGCTGCATCGTATCGCAGTTCGGAGAGGACATATTCCACACTGAAATGTCCCTCCGCATAGTTTTTATATAAGCACTGTAGATCAGTTCCTTAACTATGTCCTTGGGATATTTGTAACTTTTGCCAGAAACGTATTTCAATTTAATTTGTAAGAAATTTATAATACATTTTTGTTTAATATAATATGTTATCATGCTGGCAATAAATTTATATCCACATTTGACTGTAGTCGTGATTTTGTTTATATATATATATAGAGGTAAAAATTTAATTCGTCCTTAACTTTTGGACACCAGTGTACTCGAAATAAAACATAACTCTTGCAATATTATTCTTATTATTTTAAGGTTTTGTAATATTTTTAATATTGAAAGGAATACATAATGAGAATATCAAAGATTTTAGATCCATATCTTTTTCTAGTCAAATAAAGTCAAACTTGAAAAGTTTCGAAATGTTACGAGAGACTTAATAAGAATAACTTTCGGCTTCGAAGTTTCCTTTTCTTCCACTACCTAAAAGACACTAATTGTACCCAGGATCCCGTTTAGTCTCCTTTTAATAGTGCATTGATTAAGTTTCACTGGTCTGGCAGCTAGTTGGTTCTCATAAAAGATCAAGCAGAAATCTAGGAGGATAAAACCCTCTGTTCAGTTCTCCCATAGTAATGTCAAATTATCCAATGTCAAAGACCTAAATTCATCATTTTCATATTAATTATCATTGTCTTCATTACGATGATTTTACCACTATGCCATGGGACTTTCATCGTACTGAATAGATTATTTGGGGATCATGGATAGAGTTGCTAAACTTTTGGGCTTTTTTTTTTTATTTAGTTATAAAAAGATGGTGGATCTTTGAGATTCTCATTAAGTATTACTTAAATTGACGAAACTATTCCTTTCTGCTCTATTCTTAGTACAAAAAGGAATACTTATAAATATATCTTAGTCATTTTATAGACTTCTATTGTTTTCAGTTATAGCGGACTCAGACCATCAGTGTGCTCATGATCTTGGTAAAATTACAACCGAAGAGGAATTAAATAAATACTGTGAAAGGTATCTCATTTATGCATGTCGATTTTTTTTAAATATGTGCGAGTATTGCATATCTTCTTAAATATCTACATGTGCTGATGTTTTTAGAATTATACGTCTGCATTTACTTATTTGCTATAACTTTTGAAGGTTTGCCCCGCAAAAGTTAAATCTCAAAATAATGTGAAACTATGTTTAAATGAATGTAATATATTTACCATTCAGTTTAATGGGATAAATTGGTAACTATCATGTGCTGTTTGAAGATAACAGAGATAACAGCTTTTAAAAGAACAAACTGAACTCTTAAAATTTTTCAGGAATGACATCTTTCCATCTACCTGTGGTATAAAAGCATCAAGTTTTCAATATTATTTTAATGAAAGGAGTTTACTTGCTTGCATCACTTTAAAAGTTATCTCTTATATAATATTTACTCTGATTTGAAAAACTTAAACTGACGAAAACCTAGTAGGAGGGATGGAAATCTTAAAGGTTTTGGAATACTTAAAGCATATTTTGTTAATATATCTTCGAGAAGTTTTGTTAGTCATAAACGCTTAAAACTGGGAACCCACTTTTCTATATATCATTCATGTTTATCACATTCCTGATATGTACCCTCAGGGCGTGTACAGAAATTGCGATGGTACTATATGAAAAGTTACATCATCGCTAACATCCGATCAACAATGTTCCTCCAATCAATCTGTGATATCTCAACACTCCAGCATTATCAAAACTTATATTTCTATTTACCCTAAGGTACTTTTCACTGTATCAGCTCATCTGTATTTTAGTCTTCTTCTGGATCTTTTCCCTGATACATTCCTGAATGCTAACAATGACAAGTTCTTTCCTAATACCCTCATTTTAATGTGATATACTACTACTAATCTCATCTCTTCAATCCACTGATCTTTCTCACAACGCTCATATATCTGTGATCTCTAGTCTTTGATCAAGAGTTTTATTTCTAACCCAGGTCTCAGATACATAAATTAAAACTGCTTTGAACAATGTCTTGTATACATCTAGCTTAGTTTTGGACTAATCTCTCTCTTATTCCATATAAATTTATTCAGCTGGCTTCCTACCATACTATCTTGGGCGAATTCTGTTGTCTATTTCCAAATTATTTTGCCATCCTGACTAAAAATTGTGCCTAGATAGTTAAAATGTTTTATTTGTTCTATAGGTTCACCACTGAGGATACAGCTGTTGTTTTCAAAGTTTCTGACCAGTTTCATTGTCTTTGTCTTTTTATTGCTGATAGTAGTTAGGTATGACTACAGCAAAGATTTAATTGGGTTAATGGGGGTTTAATACCCGCTTATCAAAAAGTAATTAAACTCATCACCCTCGAGCCGGTCTGAACTGGATTCTGATCAGTCGACATGGTTTCGTTTTGAGGTCAACATGTGTCATCATGTTTATGTGTGAGCACATGTACACGTGACAGCTTCGTTTCTAGAGTATTTTTAATGGATGGCTTTACCTGTCTTGTCTTGTGGCTGTCTATAGTTTGGTCATGTATTCCATTAATCAAAAAAGTAATTACCATTATCAGTTTTTCTCCAGTTTCTTGAAATCGTTTAGGGTAATATTCTACTTGGGGGGGGGGGGGGGGGCAGTTTCCTACTTCTCTTCAAATCGTTTTTGGGTAATTATCTTGTTTGGAGAACGTTTTGTGAAGTTAATACTGGATAAGTCGAGGTGAGACTTTTATTTTTGTTTTCGATCCGCACTGGGATCACGTGTCATTATCATTATGTCATTATCACTTATTTTCGTTTCTGAAGTTAATACTCAGTGGCAAATTTTTTTTTTGCAACCAGTTATGGAATCCCCAGGTAACACATTTTGTATATATAAAGTCAAGAGGGATAATATCATTAATTCTCTTGTTTGTGTGTATAGCAGTGTTAAAAAATGGAAGCAACAAATACTGAACAAATTGATGATCCTACAAAGAAAAGTGGTAAGCATGATTTCTCTCCCTTGTTTAGTAATCTAGTATTTCCTTCTCATGCGATTTCTAAAGAAAAAAATTATGAATTAATAATTTCATTTTTGTTTTACTTTTTTTAATCTTAAATCAGACAGTATTATTTAATCGTTTTAATTTAAACTATAGTTGAGGGAAGGGATGTACTTCTGATACTATTTTAGCTGTTTGCTGTTGCGATGCATCTTCATTTGTTGAAGGTTTAGCAAAGCTATATATATATATATATATATATATATATATATATATATATATATATATATATATATATATATATATATATATATATATATATATATATATATATATACTGTTCTCCAAGTTAGAGACAAAGATCTGTAGAATTAAAAACCAAATAGTATACATGCATAACTGTGAAATGGGAGCACTACAAGCATTTAGTTTATTATGGTGTTTATTATCTTTTAGTAAAAACATTATCGCTTCCTTGATACAATCGGAGATTTTACTTCTTTTTTTTTTTTACTTTTTTTTTATGGAATTCCCCATCAAGACGAAACTACCACAATTCTCTCAAAAGTATCAAACACAATTTACATCGATGACTGTGGAAAATCAAGAATTTAAAATTTCCGATACAAATGAAATAATAACATGACTGGAAGGTATTTTACACGTTTGCTTTAATATGTCAGACAAGAAGTTTCAGCATTTAATAAAATACACTTCGCTATTTTAACTGATGATTTAACTCACTCAGTAAACTACCTCTTATGTCTTCAGAAAATTTCAGTATAAAACAGCTATTTGATGTTCTTGAAAAACTCTTTCAATCGAATATGATGTTTTTAAGTAACTTCACATTAGAAATAATTACAATGTTTATTCTCGATAGATAATATTTCTATTGTGATAAGTTGTAGTTATGCTGACAGAAGTTTCTCTTACAATGGAGGCATCTCTTTTGATGAGAAATTACATCGGAAGCTTGTTGGTTGTCGATATCACTGACAAAGACAGAAGGCAAGACAGTTACGTAAGAAAGCAAATATTACTCCAGGTGATGGTTCTATAAATGCATTATCATTTCAAAGTTTTTAGACAATGAGTATCAGATCACTGTGTATTCTGCCAAAATAAATTTTTCAGATTACATACAGAGGTCCTCACGTGAGAGAAAAGAAAGTGAGTCTGTTATATTCACAACGACACTACGACATTATTGTTTCCATCCCTGAATTTTTCTTCCAGAATCACTTTTGTCCGAGAATCCACGTGTACTCAGATATCTGCTGCCGAAAATGTTGGGCCAAAGTATATAAGAGTACCATTAACATGGTGAAATACCTTGACTGTTTTTCATATTTTTATACAGGAACGTAATTTGAAAATCACAAAGCTATAGTATGCAGTTTTCTAGAGAGATGATGTTCACGGTTTTCGATAGGAAGACCATTCCTACATGCAAGATTCGATATGCAGACTGTGGACGTTTATATACAGGCAAATGTTATGTTTTGACATCTGCAGAAGAAAAACGATCAAAAGAATGAAAACGTTACAGACATCTGTATTATGATTTTGAAAGCATAATATCAGGTGAACCTAAATCCATTCTATGTATAGCGCAATTTCAACAGAAGTGCGATGGTGAATTTTGCAGGTTCATATGATTCCGATAGAAAGTATGCAGTTATCATGAGGGGATGTAAAATGCTTATCATGACAATTCCAGGACCTCAAATCAGATTTATACACAGTATGAAATTCCTAGGAACCAGTCTGCAAAAACTTCGGTTTGGAAAGCAGTGTGAGGAAAGGATATTTTCCTTACTGCTTTTTTCGTCATGAAAATCTATATTATATAGGATCGATTCCCGAAATTAAGTTCTATAAACTGGAGAATATGAAACTTACAAAACGTCAGGAATTTGAGGAATGGTACACAAATGCAAAATGGAACATATTTGATCTCAAACACGAACTCATATCATACTGCCAATCCAACGTGAGTATACTAAGAAAAAGTTGTGAAAACGTTTGTCGACTATTGCTATAAATAGTTCAGCTGGATCCCTTCGAACACAGTTTCATATTACCTCAATTTGTTTTTACAGTCTTCAATACGTATTTCTTAAAACCATGAATGCTGGGTGTGGTACCCCATCAAGGGTATAACTTCAAGGAAACCCAAAGTAGATTTGCAAGACTATATTTCCAGTATTACCAAAAAATATGATGTGTCTTTGCAGACGTGTGATTCACCACAAGGAGAGTAAAAAGTAGGTCCTTTTTGCATTGATGCCATTTCTCACACTCAAAAAACAATTATTCAAGTTAATGACTGCTTTTTTACCCTCATCCTAAGTGTTGTAATCTTCAAGCTATGCATCCTCTCTACAAAGATAAAACAAACATGCAAATTTATGAAAAGACACTTGATCACTTATTCACAATTAAACAAGCTCATCCAGATTATACGTATCATGAAATTGGGGAATATGAGCTCAAAGAACTTAAGAAATGTGATCCTGTTTTCCATTCATTATGTGAAGATGAAGACAGTTTTCCTCCCTTTATTTACTCCTGTGTATGGAGGAAGAACAGATGCAACACATTTATATTTTGAAACCACAGACGACGAAAAAATGAGATATGTCGATTTCAACTGTCCCTATCCTTTTATCAATAAAAATATGTGGTATCTAAAGAAATATCCTCAAATACTACCAGAGGAAGTTTCTTATGAAATCGATCGTTATTTTGGAATCATACGGGTAAAAGTGCTCATCCCTGGTAATCTATTCCACCCAGAGTTCAATATGTGAACATACTGACAATTTGAGAGAATGACTGGTGTTAGGACTTCTGTACAACTTTACAGAGCCGTGAAATACGTATATCATCTGCTAAATTGATTAATTGATATTACTTTGAAATATATGATGGATACGAAGTGTAGACGGATGATGTATTTTATCCATATTGATGGCGATGTAGTTAATTATTAATGATCTGTTCTCTGAAGCAAATGCGTTCTCAATAATGGCAGATTTATTTACAAAAGGAAACCATCATCGTAATCTTACCATTTTACTGATCACTCAGAATTTGGTTCCAAAGGAGAAACAAGCAAGAACGATAAGTTTGAATTCTTCGGAAATATTTCTTCTATCCAATCCGAAAGATAGGTCTCAGATATATTACCTCGCATTATAAATTTATCCCGGAAGTCCTTCTATATTAGTGTAGGCTTACAAAGATGCTATTTCATCAAACCACATGCATACCTCCTAATCGATCTCAAGCAAACGTGTGAAGAAGATCCGCGATGGCGCTCAAATATACTCCCAGAAGAAAAAAACCTGTAGTCGTTTATATGTCTAGGAAATGATTGAAAAAATGTAATTGATTCAGTATGAAACCTAACAGATTTGACGTCTCTTGCTTCGTGTAATTCTGATAAACAACACAAAGCATTAATTTCAGGTGCTGGCAGAGAAGAAATCTACAGTATTTGTGAAGTATGTTTAAATTTGCTGAAAGGTACCTTACCCGTTTCCCATCATCAGAAGCACACGCTTTCAAATTTTAAGACTCAGATTTGTAATCTCGCGAATAAACGTGTCTCTCTCGTCTCAAAAAAAGGAAGTTTTGCAAAAAAAAAAAAAAAGGTGGAAGATTTCTGGCAGCTGTCATTCCTCTTTTAGCACAGCTGTTCAGAAATTTAATAAGTCGCTGATGAATTCCATAATTAAAACAGTGCTCCACAAAAAAATGAAAACTCCTGAAGAAAAAAATCAGCTATTAATCCAGTCGCTGTTGTCAGTTTTCAAAAACCAAACGACGATGCTATTTTACTGGGATTTCCATCAAATTTGCATGAAAGAGCGCGTTTATTATTATCTTATTTAAAAGTGAAAGGTGTCAACTCGACTTCTGCTGGTTCTATTTGAGTGAGCAATATGCTTCTACTTGATGTGAATATGCCTGAACATTTTTGGGAGTTTTGAAAAAAACAGGTAAAAATGAAAGAAAACATTTACCACCTGAATACGAACAGCTATAATCTGTGGTTAAAGATTTCCTTTTTATTAAAAACAAGAAATGGATGCTACACAAAAACAAACTATGTACCTATAATATATATATATATGTGTGTGTGTGTGCGTGTGTGTGTGTGTGTGTGTGTGTGTGTGTGTACTTAATCTTTTAACTTGGGGATACTGTATATTAGGGTTACCAAGTAATTTTATAAGCTTCGTTATTTAACTCCTAAACCCAAGTATGCAAACAATTAAGTTTGCGCCTGAAACATAGTTCAAGTCTAAAGATGGTACAACACCAGGGCAACTCATTGTAAAGGTGGGTAAAGCTCTGATCACTCTTCTTAGTATTTTCCCTTGATGTAAAGCACATCTCACTAAAAGATGTATAATGCAATACATTATGGGTGGGGTCACTACCCAGACCGGTTTCAACCTTTTTTGAATGTAAAAGTGAAACTGGCTCTAAAAATAAGACGATCCCGAAAGATCGCCCAACTCTGCGTTGTTCCACTCAATGACAGGCTCACCCCGTCACTGAGAAGAACTCAGTATTGACTCTACCCTGTGGCAAGCTCACCCACCACCAAGCAGAGTCATAATCTCAACGGTGGCCCCACTCAGAGACAGCCAAATACCTATCCCCAAGCAGGCCTCATGGAGACCCCACCGGTTTCAACCTTTTTTTTTGAGGTCTCCTCAGTGAGTAGCTAGAACTTAAATACTAAGGGTTTAGTAATACAGAGCCTTACCAACTTTACATATAGAAGTTGCTGCAAGGTGTTTTTATTTTTAATAAGATTCTCTGGAGGAGATATAGATGTCATTAATCTTTTAACTTGGCGATATATTAGAGTTACCAAGTATACATCTTTTAGTGAGATGCGCTTTACATTATCGGAAAATACTAAGAATAGTGATCTGAGATTTATCCACCTTTACAATGAGTTGCCCTGGCGTTGTACCATCTTTAGACTTGAACTATGTTTCAGGCGCAAACTTAATTGTTTGCATACTTGGGATTAGGAGTTAAATAACCAAGCTTATTAAATTACTTGGTAACCCTAATATATAGTATCCCCAAGTTAAAAAATTAATTACATCTATATCTCCTCCAGAGATTCTTATAAAAATAAAAACACCTTGCAGCAACTTCTATAGGTGAAGTTAATAAGGCTCTGTATTACTAAAACCTTGGTATGGGGATGTGTATATTTGCGTGTGGCAATGCTGTAGCCAATGAAGTTTTAACTGAAGCTCGGCTATTGCCGTTACCCAGCCATGACTAGAGCTTTTTAGCTCAATAACATTCCATCGACACAGATTTTCTTCATTCAGATGACGGGATAAAGAGTCAAGGAGTCCATCTCCCAGTTATTTTAAGAACCTTGGTATGGGAGCAGTTGATCTGAAAAAGATGGCGGCTCGTGTGTTAGTGTTTCGTGTCGTGTATTATTGATGATGAATTGTGAATTTGATTGATATGTTTTTAGCGATTTATATTTATGATTATTCATTAGTAATAGTAGTTAATTGCTTGCTACCATAAACAGTCACTTTATTTTCAATAGTGCTTTATCCAGGTAAGTCATTTGTAATTATAAGGGCGATACGCTAGGCCTACAGCCGCTAGTATCGCCTTTCTTTGTTTCTTATAGTGGCATTTTATTGCTGGTAGACACCTAAGAGTGTCTACGGGATTTGCTAGTGGACTCTCAAAAGTCCACAGGATTATCTTTACCTGATTGAGACACCTGAGAAATCTCTACTCTTTCTCCATCTGTGTCTTAACACATTTTAAATTATTGAAATGGACAAATTTCTGAATGAGACCAAATTCGAGGAAGTATACATGGAATTCCTCAGACTAGGAAAGCTGCTGAGTGATAATTGGCCGGGAAAAGTGAAATTGTATGACACGTTTCCCCCTAATGTGTCTTAGACGTTGTCGCTGAAGATCATTTAGAATCGGTGCCTTCTACCCCCTTCAGACTTTGTAGAAGTGCGCGCACGCAAAAAGCGAAGAACAACAGATGAACCGCACAGTGACAATACTGAAATGGAACAGTATTCTCAGGGTTCGAACACGCCGCTATTTCTCCCAAAGAAAAGGTGCCTCCGATCATCCTTAGAGAAAAGCATAAGTGGGCAGCTTTAAGATCCACAATGTCCAATTTGCATATTGGCTTCATTAAGGCCAAAAACATGGATAAAGGCATAAAGATCCAGTCAGCAACAGTGACAGACTATAGAGGGTTGACCAAAGAACTAGACGACAGGGGCATCTAGTATCATACCTTTGCGCTCAGCTCCGAAAAAAACTTAAAAGTAGTCCTTCGTGGTGTCTGTGAAGACATTAACACAGCAGAAATAGCTGCTGACCTAAATTCTCAGGATCTGCCTCCAGTCAAGGTCAGCAGAATGTACAAAGCAGACTAGAGTCCCATGCCATTAGTCCTTGTTGAGATTCATAAAATATACAAGGATATCTACAACTTAAAAACAGTCTGTGGTCTCA
Source organism: Typopeltis vanoorti (assembly GCF_054136105.1). Classification (NCBI taxonomy): domain Eukaryota; kingdom Metazoa; phylum Arthropoda; class Arachnida; order Uropygi; family Thelyphonidae; genus Typopeltis; species Typopeltis vanoorti. The sequence goes on from NC_143550.1 coordinate 11,907,483, forward strand.
TGGTCACACCAGAACACTCCGTAAAAGATCATCTTCTGGGCAGTGCCACAGGTGCCAGAAGTTTGGCCATGCCCAGAATCTATGCAGAGCGGAATATACATGTTTAAAATGTGGAGACAGCCACCCAACCAATACCTGCACAAAGCCGAGGACCACCTCAGCCAAATGTGCCAACTGCAGTGGCCCTCATCCTGCGAACTACAAAGGATGTACTCAACACCAAAAGAACAGACGGATGGAGGCAATCAATCAGCCCTCCTCCTACAGTACAAGAACACTAGAGGCCCGAACATCAAAACCGGAGACTCAGCGGCCACAGTCGGAGACCTCCAATAATAGAGACACCCAAAAGCAAACGAGAAGTTCTGCCGATGTGACCCGTACAATTAGACCAATTCCAGAACAAAATCAACCAACAGCACCTAAAAACCTAACAGCTATTATTACAGCCTCACTAGAAAACATGCTACAAATTTTCAGCCTACCAAACTCTACTGAAACCTTCACAGATTTCTTCGTGAAACGCAGATCATCCTCACAGCTCTCATAAATGAACAGTAACAAACTCATTCCAGCATCTCTTCAGATAGTTACTTGAACGAAAATGGCCTCAAAAACAAAATTCTGGAACTCCGAGACTTCACATATAGGTATCAACCAGATGTTATTTTAATCAGTGAAACTCATTTAAGACCCTCACACAATCCTACAATAAGGGGCTATCACCTATACAAAAATGACAGACTACTCTACAGAGGCGGCGGCACTGTCATCTTCATTAAAAACTACATTAAGCACCACTCTGTGAGCAATCCTCCAACCACTAACCTCGAGATCACAGGAGTGGAAGTAGTCACCAGCTCCACTGGCAAACTGAAAATCTACTCAGCTTACAACCCTCCCGAAAAATCTCTACTTCACTCTGATCTAAATGCCATCTTATTCATCAGAGAATCCACCATTATTGCCGGGAATCTGAATTCCAAGCATCTTGCGTCGAATTGTACAACCACAAACAAGAATGGTTGCATCCTTTCCAATTACTTAGGATCAAGCAACGCTGTTGTGGCAGGCCCCACCGAACCAACTCATCTCAGTACGTTCGGCACTGCTGACGTCCTGGATATAGCTATCCTGCAGGATATTAAACTTCAATACAGCATCATATCTATGGATGAACGATCATCCGATCACAATCCAATTCTACTACAGCTGGGAAATCAAGAATACCTGTGTCCTCCTTCTCACTCCTACATTGAATGGGAAAGACTGTCAGCAGCACTCAAGGATTATATTGGACCTATTCCTCACATACGCACAAAAGAAGTAGAAACTGCAGTTACAAATCTCACACAATAAATTATTCTTCTATAAAGGTAACTTCCTCCTACAAATCTGCCCGCAAGCCAGATCGTTTGCCTGAAGACATCGTGAACTTGATCAGAGACAAAAACAGAGCTAGGAAAAGATTCCCTAACACATGTTTACCACAAGATAAAATAAATCTAAACAGATTAAATGGGGCAGTAAGAGATGCACTTAAAGCTCATAGAGACCAAGTATGGGATGAAAAGTTATCCTCCATTTCACCTACTGATCACTCCATCTGGGGACTACTGAAAAATATCAAAAACAAAGGCAGATCCCTTCCCCCAGTATTCTCTGACCAGGGCCTTGTTCAAACAGATGTAGACAAAGCAGAAGTTATAGCATACAACTTAGAGGAGCAATGCAGGCCTTCGTATGGAAACCTTGACTTTGACCACATATATTAGTTTCACAGCAAGGTCAGACACTCACTCAAACTTCCTATCACCAGCACTGACCATATTGCACCAACATCACCTGCTGAGATATATGACATTATTAAAAAATTAAAGAACAAAAAAGCTCCTGGGCCAGACGGCATTATTAATTGGGTGATTAAACTTCTGCCCCGAAAAGCAGTAGTGCACCTGACCAGTATAATAAATGCAATTTTAAGATTTCACTATTTTCCTTCCACCTGGAAACTGGCTGACGTAATTCCTATACATAAGCCAGGCAAAGACCCACACCTACCGCAAAATTATCGTCCAATCAGTCTCATCTCAAATCTGAGTAAGGTTGCAGAGAAGGTCATCCTCTCACGACTCCAAGCCTCAGTAAATGACCTAAACATCCTCCCTAAAGAACAATTTGGTTTTAGGCAACACCATAGTTCTACCCAGCAATTCCACAAAATTGTCGAATACATCACCACCAGCTACAACTGGCACCAGTGCACAGGCGCTGTTTTCCTAGACTTATCCAAAGTATTTGACAAAATCTGGCATTTTGGACTCCTGCACAAACTTATCTCAGCCGGTACCTCATTAAAAATGGTTCATTTAATCCATTCATATCTTCAGAATAGATCAATGCAAGTAAAAATCAACGGTTCTACATCCTCCCAGCGCCACATCTTTGCTGGAGTGCCGCAGGGATCTCTACTGGCTCCATTGCTGTTCTCTATATAAATGTCAGACATCCCGCACAATCCGATGACTTCAATTTTGACCTTGTATGCGGACGATACGGCAATATTAACCAGATCTCTCAGACCCCATTTCATTACCAGACAGCTTCAAGAAAACATTCTAAAGCTGGAGGGTTGGTTCTCTAAGTGGAGATTGGAAGTCAACCCCCAGAAAAGCTCAGCCGTTCTTTTCTCAAAAAGGCCAATGTCTCCTGTAGGAGATGTGTTACTATTCAATACTAAAATTCACTGGCAGACAGAAACAAATTACCTGGGTGTAATTCTCGACAAAAAACTATCTTTCAATCAGCACATTAAGTCTGCGTGCACAAAGGCATCTAAAGCCATACCTCAGATCTAACCGCTAATTAATAGAAATAGCAAGCTCAGCAACAGAATCAAATTGCAACTATATCAGATGACAATTCGTCCCATAATCACCTATACGTCTCCGGCCTGGAGCCACACCTCTAATGCTAACATTATCAAAATACAGCGAGTGCAGAACAAGTGCTTGAGAATCATTCTGAAGTGTTATGTTAGAAACAATCAACTCCACAGAGACACAAATATTCCCTATATTTTCTCTTTTCTACAATCCTTAGCAACCAAGTTTTTCCTAAAGACGTCCACACATCCCAAAGATTTGGTTCAGCAAGCTGCAGCATATGATCCAACGGACATATTCAAATATAGAAGACCAAAATCTATATTAGCCTCCTGTAGTGATGCATAATCGCCATGTCCATTCAGGGCGAGCAATCTGCTCATAAATTTTACCTTCACTGTAACCACAACACATAGCGGGGAATATGAAAAGCATCTTGCTTCACCCCTAAAGACATAAATGTCAATTTTCAATCTTGGTATGGTATATATATATATATATATATATTTAGGGTCTAGCTACTCAATGAGGAGACCTCAAAAAAAAAGGTTGAAACTGGGAGGGTCTCCATGAAGCTCTGCTTGGGGATAGATTTTTGCCTGGGGTCCACCGTTGAGATTATGGTTCTGTTTGGTGGTGGGGTGAGACTGCCATTAAGTAGAGCCAATACTGAGAAGTTCTTCTCGGTGACGGGGTGAGCCTGTCATTGAGTGTAACAACGCAGAGTTGGGCAATCTTTCGGGATCGTCTTATTTTTAGAGCCCGTTTCACTTTTACATTCAAAAAAGGTTGAAACCGGTCTGGGTAGTGACCTCACCCATAATGTATTGCATTATACATCTTTTAGTGAGATGTGCTTTACATTAAAGGAAAATACTAAGAATAATGATCAGAGCTTCACCCACCTTTACAATGTTGGCCTGGTGTTGTACCATCTTTAGACTTGAACTATGTTTCAGGTGCAAACTTAATTGTTTGCATACTTGGGTTTAGGAGTTAAATAACCAAGCTTATAAAATTACTTTTCAAGTAATTTTATAAATTGTTATTTTTTAAGTAATAAATGGTTATTTTTTAAGTAATTTTTCAAGTAATAAAATTACTTGATAAAGAAAAGCTCACTTTTCTAAAGAAAAGTGAGCTTTTCTAAAGTATTCAACAAATCGAGGAGGGTAAAATAATATCCGGCCGTAATAGAAACCTTTTTTGTTTCAATTTTTCCAATTCTCGTTACTTTATGTATCTGAATAGGCATATTGTAGTCACTTTTAAGTTCATTTATAGCACTATGCATCGCGATTGTTTCTGGTCCTTTCCAACGGGTGTAAGCCTCTCCAGAAGGGATTGTATGACCTCCCAACAATTGAGCTAGATCCGAGGAAAGTTTGATCTGATAATCATGTCGGGTATGTATTACAACATTCTATGTTCCCTTTCTTTTTTTACCATCCACAGTAAACATCACATAGTGTTCATTATCATCAGGAACAACGTTGTTCAGCTGTCTTGGCAGCTGTTCTGCATTCCCCACTGTAGGATACATATCAATTGAACAGCCTATAATCTGGTATTCACCCTTAGTTTCATATGCAATTTCAAGTTTGACAGACTTGTTGTTGACAGACTCATCTATATTATCGAAAACAGCAGGGATTTGAATTTCAGCTAAACCCATCATGTATTCACCCGGGCCGAGATCAACAGCATGTGGTTATCTTACAGAATAATTTCTATTTTGTTCTCTGGGAATATATCTATAGAAGCTGTACTAGGCAAGAGTAAATACTCCATTACCTACAGTGGAATACTCTGATATCAAAACCTTTTTCAACACATGAATATTCTTGAAGTCTGTTAGCCACGTTTCGACAAACTGTAGAGTGAAGCACGAAGCCTTTTCACTCTCTGTTAAAAACGGTTCGACACGGCTGCTCCAAGCTTCCAACATATCTACAAGATTTACACGTGATAGGGCAAGTGCTAACTGAACAATCACATCTCTATCAATCACATCCCTAACAATGAATGCTCTGTGTGTTACTTAAAATGAGGATAAACAGCATGGTATACAACATCCGATAGGGCTTCATTCACAAATTCTGTATTTCCAGGTCATGTTTCTAAAACCGTCACTTGTGTGGTCTAGTTAGGTATCTCTGTTGGTATTGATGAAGTCCCCGGAGTCATGTACCCCTGTTTTTCCAAGTACTTCGGATCTGGAGTCAGATATGCTACAAGTCGATATTCCAAACTGCCTCTAGGGTTATACAGTTATCACTCTCAGAACGAACGACCTTGAGACAAAACATGAGAATGTTTTGTCTCAAGGTCGTTTTACATGAGACAAAACATAAAGAATCATAATAATACCCCACAGCGCTCTTATAAACGGAATACTTCGCTTGCACGAACCCAACTCGGGTCTGGATAAGATTGCTATTTCACTAACAACTCTGGAATACCACTTCTAACTCTTCGTTTTAAAACTTTGTCAACAATGTAAAATTCAGGTCTGGCTACCTGTTGCATTTCATCGGCATAAAAACGACCAGAAAATTCTTTTCCGCTTGTGTTATCGAGTCAATAGGTGACAGGATTGATAAAAAGAACGGTCTTGATGATAAAGATTTCCTCGGTCCACGAAGGTGTGGATTCTTTGTCAAAAAGATGCTTTTTCTCGATATACGCACAACGTCTCCTTTCTTGAACAGTACAGGGTTCAGTTCTTCATTCTGACCATATAACCGTTCATATACTTTACTCTCGTTCCCGTGATTCACTTCTTTAGGAGCCATCCTGATAGATCTATGTTTAGATAAATTATACTCTCTTAAAAGTTCAGGTCACACATCAACATAAGTGTATATGTTTTTATAAGCGAAATGACGCCACATGCGACCTCATAAAGTACGGTGAAATCGATCTACTATCCATGCTTTTGAAAATAAAAAATGTATCCAGAGGAGTAGCTAGAGAAGGGGGAGGGAGGGAGCGACTTTAAACCTTTTTGAATTTTTGCAGTTAATTATAAATATAATCTCGAGAACTCATTTCCAAAGATTGCAATACTACTGCGATTTTCCTCACAATTGTTGTAAGTGTTGCTAGTTGTGAGAGGAATTTTTCTAAATAAAATTGATTAAGAATTAATTACCTACATCACTATGAAATAGAATTAGCCTATGTCATCGACGATTTTGCTAACAGAACAGCAAGAAAAATAACATTTTAGAATGTTGAAATTAAAGTTTTACTTTAAAAATAAACATAATGTTTTAATTTATTTCCCCTACGTCGTTTCGACTTTTTGTAATATTTTTGGTGTGTATTGAGAGGGGCGGCAAACTCAGGGCCCGCCCCGGTCGGCAAAAGCTCTAGCTACACCACTGAATGTATCCCTCGTTTTTCAACTAAAGCACGCACATGTTTATTCCAAATTCTATTCCTCTGTCAACCTGTATCTGTTTAGGATCTTCTGCATAGCTCTGGATACTTCTAAATTTCCTTTGGTTTTGAGAGGATGAAGCCAAGCTTTACGAGAAAATACACCAATCATTGTTAATAATATTTAAACCATTATTAAATCTAGAAATAGCACTTAAATCCATCCAATCACATTGATACTGGTGAACAATTCCAGCTACTTTTGTTTTCGATCCTCTAAATCTACGTTTCACTGGTTTATGTAATGTGTAGGTAGGTTGCTCTTGTAACCATCATTTAACATCTTATATTATGTCCAGACGTTCTTTGTACAGATGATATGCTTCCAAACCCTCCGGGATTTGTCAAATCGTAATATATTTTACTTAAATCACCCTTCTAGACATCTTAACATAAAATAAACATAGACAAGAACTGGTTCAGGTTAAATATATTTTTGTTAAGCAAATATTTATATGGAAGACAATAATGAACGCAAATAGCTGTGTTCAGAAATCATTACATGAAAGACCCTATACATCTGTAAAGTACATTCAATACCTTCTTTACTACACAACCGTTCACTTTCTTCCATCATCGAAAGCGGAGAACGGCGTTTCATAAATGAGGATAACACTTCCAAGAACTGTCCATCCGTCAGAGAAGAAGATTCCAAACCCATATTTATAGAAACATCCTTAAAATTGTATGCAAGAACCTCGACCATAAGACGAAACACGTTAGCATTTGCTTTCAAAACATCAAGATATTGGGAAATACTACTTGCACACGATCAATCAACGTTAATATTACATCTGAATCACTCTATTGCCACTAAAAAAAACGAACAAGACCTCCTTCCACTCTCAGAGTGCAGGAGGGAAGAGACAATTCCCCTACCCCATTTTTCTGCAGGCATCGTTTGATTTGTGGAAGCTGGAATCTCAGCACATCCCATAGATCAAAACCGCCAAAAACTATTGTAGCTGATTGAGATTCAAGACATATATCAAGATCTAACCCTGACATAGATAAATGCAAATATACTCCATTAATAAGAAAGTACTTTGCACTAGCCTTAGACATACTTGGATGATTTCAAGAAACAATTCAAGAACTAGGCAGAGCTTGTTATCTATTTAAAAAAAACACAGTCACGTGATTCTCCCTATTGGAAAGAAATACGTGTGACCTAACTATATCCAACCACGAGACAAAACAGAGACTGACAAAGTAGGAGGTGGGTAAATACTTTTTAATAAGGAGGGAGCATCGATTAAAACTACGCTAGAAAACGATGCTATCACGTGATATAAACGCAAACTCTGGTGACCTCAAAACGATTAAAAGCTTTGAAGTGGGGAAAACATGTGACCCCGACTTGGGTCGAAAACAAGCCAAGCCTCGAAACAACAAAGTAGATGACATCGAAACTATTGGAAACGAAGACATGACATGCTTTCTCCCCATTGGCTGAGGTACAAACACGCTAGCTAATTACATACGATCTGGAAACAAAACCGATCCAACCGATACGAAAACAGTCATCAGATGTACATGACGTCACACGTTGACCTCAAAACGAAACCAGGTCGACTGGTCAGAATCCAGTTCAGACCGATTCGAGGGGGAGGAACTTAATTACTTTTTGCTAAGGGGATCAAAAAGTAATTAAATTATTTATTATGAAGGAAAGTGGAATTAACCTAATTAAATCTTCGCTGTAGTCATACCAAACTGCTTTGATTTTCACAGCAAACCAATTACAACAGTTATTCAATGCAGCCAGGAAATCTTGCAGACTTGTATGGGATTTATTAGGAAATATAACATTATCTGCATAAAGTAAAAAGTTAAGATTATCATCAATTTTAATAACAGATTAATTCCACTTTCCTTCATAATATGATCCGTATAGATAATGAATAACCGTGGAAATAATGTGTGCCATTGTGGCATACCTGATTTTACCTCAAACCATCCTCCTTCAAGCCTAACTGCTGACTTACAGCTTAAATAGAGAGTATGTATTGCTTGATATAATGACCATTTACACCATATAACTTTGACGTTTTGAAGAGCTTTTCTCTTGCTACCTTGTCATATGCCTTTTCCAGAGCAATAAAACTTAAATGCAAACCATATGCTTAAGAAAAGAGCTATACATTACACAACAGACCAAGATGACTTACAAAAAGAATTAACTACACTATCCAGAGAGCTATCCTTAAATGGTTATCCTAAAAGACTCTGAAACAATATCCTCTTTTCGGATACCACAAAGACAACGTGATGACACCCAATACATCAGTATTATAACTATTCCATTTGTCAACAATATTTCCAAAAATCTGGCTATCCTTCTAAAACCACACAATATTAGAGTAGCGTTCAAGCCAGTCAAATACTATTTGGAAATTTTTAGGATCACCGAAAGACCCTCATCCATTCTACAAGTACTCTGGAGTATTTAATATACCTTGCTCCTGTAGTGTTAGTTGCGTTGGTCAGACCTCTAGAAGCTTCAAAACGAGACAGAAAGAACACATAGGATATGTCAGAAACAACAGACAAAATATTTCAGGCCTTTCTTGCCACTTTGCCTCTACAATCATCTCATTGAGTGGGATAAGAGTCATGTGCCCTATATAGAAGAGAAGTACCATTCCAGAACCGTCAAGGAGGCTGCTACGGTCGCCCGTTCAACAGGAAACCTAAATAAGAATCAAGATCTAATTCTACCGGAAATTTGGCAAGCTTTAATCAGATCACTAAACATCAAATAAATGAACTTTCACGCCAATTACATTATGTCTCGTAACAAATAAATCATGTTCCCGGGACACGCGCATTGTCTCGCACAATACTAATTTTGTACGAATTGGAACTGTCAGTTAAAACCTAATCTGTTACCTTCATATTTACTTCATACTTACCAATTGTATTCCCTGAAGATGCCGATAGCAAAAATCGGTAAAACATGTAGGACGATAAATTAAAACCCACTTGACTAACATTTAAAAAAAAGTGTTATAGATATTATACAAGTAGTCAAGGAGGAAAATCACTTAAATGCAACCCATTGTTATATTCCAATGACTTCTCAACTATTTGTCTTACAGATAATATCTGATCCTGATCACTTCTATTTGCCCTGAATCCAGCTTGTTCTTCACCAAGCTTCCTTATTTATACACTTTCAAGTACACTCGCATAAATCTTACCAGGAACACTCAGTAGGAAAATTCCTGTGTAATTCTTTCATTCAGGTTTATTTCCCTTTCATAGATGGATAATATAAGCACTCTACTCCACTCATCCGGAATTTGGTCCAGTGAACTTCTTAATTATGCAGTGCAATCATTGTGAAACTTTTATACCTCTAAATTTAGCATTTAGGATGTTGCCTTTTCATATTACTGGTCGAAATTCACCTACACCAGATGCCTTTTCACATTCAAAGTTTTTCATGGCTTTTTCTAGTTCAAGTATGATATGTGTTTATGACTGCATTCCTGTGAGTGGTTTCTGAGACCGTGATGATACTGCTTTTCAATTAAAAATCTTTGAAAGTAATTACTCCATACATATAGAATATCTTTGTCTTAAATATCTAAAATATCTTTGTCTTCGGTTTTCATGTCACCTTTATCATATTCGATTCCTTTTAGTACTTTTTCTTCCATTTCTAAGCTTTTTAAATAGCCTTCATAATATTTTGCCACCTTCCTATATTTATTTTCATTTTCTTACCAAAGTCTTGCCATGACTCTCGTTTTATTAGTTTTACACAGTGCTTAGCTTTATTACATTTTTCTCCGTATTCTCTAAGTCACAAGCCGACTTACTTGCCAAGAACTTCCGAAATCCTTTCTTCTTTTCTTTCACTGCCTCTTTAAATTTCTGAGTACACCACGGAGCTGTAATTTTTCTATCCTTACAGAAATCCTCACCACATCATTCTCTGGCTAAAGCGATCAATGATCAATATTTTCTTCATGGTTTGCAACTGAATCTCGAAGATTTGGTTTTTGTGTTCAAATTTTTCATATTTTCTTGAATAATGTTGGTGTATTTGAAAGCTGCTTTACTTTGATCATTTTAAAACTTTCCTGCACACTCTTCTTTTCAATATGAAATTCAATTTTATCATCATCATAACGCTAATTATGGATATCGTGGCCGGACAATTCATCGCCGACAATTCATCTCGGGTCAATTCATCGCTGGGACGATTCATCGGGGGGGGGGGGGGGACAATTCGTCGCCGAGACAATTCATCGCCGAGGTAATTCATCGCAGGAACTATTGATCGCTGAAAAAATTCGCTAGAAAAGTGAAATGATATTGCATTGATACCGATATATTAAAAGTAAATGCAGTGCACGATAAATTTCACAAAATATAATTTTAATATATATCTATGTATTAGACCGTGCGGTTAGCTGAGTAGCTGGTTGCTTCACAACCATATGCCTGGGAAAGGAGTGTCCTGGGTTTGATTTCCGTCGCTGAGATGAGAAGCTTAGGATCTATCTCAGACATAGCCTAGTTACCCGGCCTTGGACGACGACTGCAGGGTTTTTCTCCCCAGTTTATCTGGGATTTTTCCTCCCGCAAGCAGGCAAACAGGCCTTGAGAACGTAACGCTAGACATAGGATATACTGGGAGGCATAGGCCAACCACTTTATCCTCGTATAACGATTGCAGTAATAAGGAATAGAAACCCTCGACACCGTAAAGGTAAAAGAGGGATAGATCTATGTATTATTTATTTAAACTTTCATAATATTTTTTGTTCTTATACAGTGAAAGTAATAATTTATTGATTGGTGAATTTCTACTTTCTGTTTCGTCTTAAAATGGTATAAATATTCGTTCTTACTTTGATACTACAGATTCTGTTGATGGAATATTAATATTTACAAAATTATAACCGCAACCGTCATACGAGGATAAGGCGGTCTATGCCTCTCAGTGTATCCTATGTCTGTAGAATCGTTATCTTCTCAGTCGGTTTGCTGTTTGCTTGCTGGAGGAGAAACCCCATATAAACTGGGGAGAAAAATCCTGCAATCCTCGCCCAAGTTCAACTAACTTATCTATGTCTGAGAAAGATCTGACACTCCTCATGTCAGCGACGGGAATCGAATCCAGGACACTCCTTTCCCAGGCATATGGTGTGAAGCAACCAGCCACTCGGCTATCCGCGCGTACTAATACATAGATACATAATAAAATTATATTTTGTCAAATTTTTCTTCTACTGCATTTACTTTTAATATATCGTTATCAATACAATATCATTTCAATTTTCTAGCGAATAACTTTTTAAACGATCGCGATGAATTTTTCTGTAATGAATTTTCCTTGTGATGAATTGTCCGTGAACTATTTTGTAAACCAAAATATAAACCAAAAAATATTTTATATTTTAATATTTTATATTTTTTGTTTTATATTTTATTTGTTTAGGACATCGGGTGTTGGTCATTCAGATTACATGCTCTATCCAATTTTGTTTGTAATTGTTTATTTTTTTTCTTCTATTGGTTTTATTTTTAGTTCTTTTAAAATGTCGTCGTTCCTTTTTTGTGTAATGTGTATTTTGCAGTTCTTTTCATGAATCTCATTTGACTTGTTTTTAATTCTTTCTTTATTTTGTTTGTTATTGCCAAAATTTTGGTGCCATATAATAATGTAGCACTTCTAAAAAATTGCATATTATCAAACGTTTTTTTTCCTGCAGTATTTGGATTGAGTATTTTATTTATCAGGCCTATAATCTCAAAAATTTAGACGTTTTTAATTTCATGCATTTTCTCCTTCATGTAATATTTCACATCCAAGATAACTAAAAGTATTTATCTCTCATATTATTTTATTATTAATAACTATTTTACTTCTAACTGGAGTTTATCCACAAAATGCCATTATTCTAGTTTTATCATCTGCAAGTTGTAAAATGTATTTTGTTATTCCGGGAAAATTCTATACTAGGATTGTTTAAGCTGTCCAAAGTATTAATAATTGATTAATAAATAGTGAAAAGTGTTGGAGACAGAGGACATCCCTGTCTTACTGCTTGTTTATAGATTATTTTTCAGACATTGTTTTCGTTTATTTTTATTTTTATTTCAACTTTGTACATAATCAACAGTGTGTGTAGTAAATATTTGGTATATTTATTCTTTGTAATATATCAAACAGCATATGTCTTTTTTTTTACTTTGTCAAATGCTTTTTTATAATCTATTAACAAAAGATGAGCGTCTAAATTAAATTCTCTTCTTTTTTCTATAAATAGTTTTAAACATAAAGCCACATCCATTGTAGAGAGCCCATTTCTAAATCCTTTTATAAATCCCAATTCCAATTTAAATTTTCATTAAGTACAGTACTTCACTATATATTTTGTAAAATGTATTCAATAAACTAATACCTCTGTAATTAGCAGGGTTTGTGTTATTCCCCTTTTTAAATATAGTTATTAGTATACTTGTATTCCATTCTATTGGTATTTTTCGATTTGTATATATTTTATTTAAAAATGTAGTAATTCTAATGAAATCCTTTTCAGGAAAATTTATAATAATTTGGTTTTCCTTTAATTCTTTCATTGTTATTATATTAGTTAAAGTACTTTGTAAGTTTTGGGTGTAATTTTTTTATGTTAGTATTATCTCTCCAAGAAAGATCTATAAAGTAATCCATGAAATAACTTATGTGCTTTAGTATTTTATACGGTTTGGGTCGTATTTTGTATATATCATATTCCAGATATCAGATATACAAACAGACGGCTATTGCTCGTCTCTTTTATACTTAATTCATCTGCTTGTTTTTTGCTACTTAACCATCTTTTAAAGGCCATTTTTTATTTTCAATTATCGTTTTATTTCTTTTCTCCCATTATGCAACTTTATTTTTATGAGTTTTGTGTGTACCTAGACTTTCATACATTGCTAATGTAATAATGTCTTTTATATTATCAATCCTTTCTCGATGTCTTCATTTTCTTGTATTTTTATCTAAGTAGTTATTAATCCTCTATTGGTATAAATTTCTTATACTTGAGTTTTATACTTTCAATTATACTTCAAATATGCTACATGTTCCATAGAATATTCCACCATGTTTTCTTTCCCCAAAGTTACTTAACCTTTTCCAATTTGCAGTCATTTCCCGTGTTTTCTGTCCGGTTTAGATTTCTTTTAGACCTGAAAGTAATATGTGTTTTCCTATGTCAAGTTACTAGCACGACGATAGGTATCCACGTCTTACTTTGTAATTAGATTTTGTTTAGTTTTTTTCTCTAGGTGTTTTCTTTTTTTTTTTTTTGTAACCAATTTGGTGGAATAATTTGGCCTCGATTAAATATCTATTTCTAGCTCGCTCCTTACTTTAACATCTGGGAAGAGGTCTGCTGATTTTTCATTTGCTATAACGTAGTCTATTATTGATTTTCGTCCTCTTGCACACCAGGTACATTTATGTATATTTTTATGTTTGTAGAATGTATTCATTATTTTTAAATTATTATATATTATACAATCAATGAGACGTCTTCCATTTGTGTTTACTGTTCGTTCTCCAAATTTTTCTATATTATTATTCATTTTTATACCTATTCTGACATTAAAATCTCCAGCTACAATTATGTTGTCTCTTTTATTTAATTTTTCATGTATTCCTTGTAACTATTTGTAAAAGTGATCATGTTTTTCTTCTTCTGGGGCATACACTCCAATAACTTTGAAATTGCTTTATTTAATTTTAAACGCACTTCTAATATTCTTTCATTCCAGTATATATAATGAGTTATTTTTGGCTTTAATTGATTTATTGATCCGGATCAATCATTACGCTAGCTTTTGCACGTATTTGTTTGTCTACTCTATTATATATGATATGATAATTAGATCTGTCTTTTATTCCTTAGTATCTTTTTTTTTTGTTTCTGTAAGAACTGCACTTTCTATATTTTCTTCATTTAAAATTTTATCTAATTCTTCTTTATGTGCTATGCTTGTAGTGTTCAGTTCAACATATTTCAACACGTTTTTATTTTTCCAAAGTTTCTTAACAGTTTCAAATTTGCGATCTTTTCCCATGTTTTCCGTACGGTTTAAATTTGTTGGGACATGAAAGTAATATGTGTTTCCCTATATCAAGTTATAAGCTCGCCAATATTTATCCTAGTGGTTGGTTCGCCACCTTAAGGCAACTAGGCTAGCCTTCTTTTTAGTAGACAATGTAAACTACAGTTTCAGAGGAAAGAGTGACCCCATGGTCCTCGAACTGCTCTAACAGCACTGGGGATGGGAAGTAGTAAGAAGTAAAAGAGAGACAGAGAGAGTAGAGGAAAGAAGAGAAGACCAATTAAAAGATATAATATACTAAGTGTATATTATAGGTAGTACGATCAGGTCTAACAAGGTTTGTCGGGTTTGCCATGCTCGTAATAACCAACCTGAACCCCTGCTCTAAACTAAATATGATTACTTCCTATTTCAAACCCTCTGCATTATGTACTCTTCTGTCCTGAACCAGTGGGAAAACATCGCTATCAACTATAATAGTGAATAAGACTTTGTTTCTTGCATGTTGTCTCAATGTGAATTTGTGCCCATTTTCAAGTTGGAACATAATGCTACTCATAACTAATTCATGTCCCGAACAGAAATTCAGCTGGCACTTATCATTATTATTAGCTTTGCTCTTTTCTGCAAATTTTCCGAAAACATTTCTATATGACTGGTAACCATTTTATACTCTGCTGTTTAGATTTCCAACAAGAACCATGTTTTCCTTGTCATCTGCCTTCTCTAATGTAACGAAAAATTCCTCCGTTTCTTCCTTGGTAGAACCTTCTGTGGGAACATGTGGAGACAAGAAGTTACAAATACTGGCAGTGTGAAAGTTTCGAATTAATCTTAATTACAATAATCCTTTAAAGATTCATTACTTTAGTTATTTTAAAGTTGCTACTATCAAGTTGTTAACTCCAAACTCAATATTTGAACACTGCTAAACATTTAATAGATTTGCATCTAAAGTAAAATTATCCGTTTATTGTTTGTTCGTATGTTTAAATACGAACTTTTTTAGTTTCTTATTTGTGTGTTCGCACGCGTTGGAACCATGATTCCAAGTCCCAGTTATCATTCAGGAGGCATTTATGGATAACAAATCGTTGAATAGTAGATTGTCAGATAAAGAGATTCTATGTAACAACGTATCAAATATCAGTGCAATACGAGGCAGCCAACTGAGCATTCATCAGAATATAATACATTTGGCTTTCTTTTGCATAGAAAAAGGCCAAAGGATGTTGAAAACAGTTGTATATGTATTTTGTTTGAATTCTGTATATACATGTAAGGGTGTTGGGAAGAAAATAAGACATCCAAGAGAGAATGAGATAGAAACTATACATGTTGCAACTTGGAATGTAAGAACAATGTTAAGAGCTGGTAAATTACAGAACTTGAAGAAAGAAATGGAGAGGAATAAATTGGATGTGGTTGGTCTAAGTGAAGTCAAATGGGAAGATATAGGTGCTTTTGAAAATGATGGTTATAGAATTATAACCATCATTTTGGTAAATGCCAGATGATATCGCAAGATACCAGACTGATTATACTGTATGTTGATACAAAACAGGTACAGAAAGAGTGTAAAAAGGATATCAACATATCCAGGAGCTGATATTGACTCAGACCATAATTTGCTTGTTATGGAATTAAGAATACGATATAAGAAAATAAACAAAGGTAAAAGCAAGAAAAGATGGAACCTAGAAAAACTCAAAGGAGATGCAGGTAGGAAATTCAGAGAAGAACTGGAAAATAAAATAAGGAACAAAGAGAATATATCTGAAGAAACTATGGATGTTAATGCAAAATGGAATCAATTAAAAAACTTGATATATGAAACAGCTGCTGAAGAGATAGGTTTTGTGGAAGGGAAAATAATTAAAAAGCCATGGATTACAAATTAAATGATAAGAAAAATGGAAGAAAGAAGAAGATGAAAAATGTAAACACTGAAGAGGGAAGAAGAAAATACAAAGTATTAAATAATTAACTGAGAAGAGAAACTGATAACACAAGAGAGGAATGGAGAGGAATGGTTAAAAACAGAATGTAATGAAATTGAAGAAATGGAAAAGAGGGGGCGATATGATAAAATGTTTGAAAAAGCAAAAGAAATTACAAATATTAAAAAAGCATACGAAATCTGCCATTAGAAGATAAGCAAGGAAAACTGGTTTATTATATTGAAATACAGGGTGAAAGATGAAAGGAATACATCGAAGAACTTTTCGGAAAAAATTAAAAACCAACAAAAATTGAATTGGAAGAGCAAAATGAAATCTCAACAGAAGAAAGAGGTCCTGAAATACTAAAGAGAGAAGTACAAACAGCAATTAAGGAATTAAAAAGTGGAAAGATGAAAGGAGTGGATGGAATACCTAGTGAATTCCTAAAACAACTGGAGAACAAAGGTAAAACAAAAACAAGGAAACTCTGCAACCTCATTTACAAAACAGGAGTATGGCCTAAAGATTTCACAGAGGTTATTCTTATACCAATTGAAAAGAAAAGCAATCCTGCTAAGTACAGTGACTACAGAACTATAAACATACTCTCACATGCCTCCAAAGTACTGCTAAGAATATTAAATCAAAGATTGTATAATAGAGTGGAGTTATTTTCTGGGGGATGATCAATTTGGATTTAGAAAAGATAGTGGAACCAGAGATGCAATTGGAGTAATAAGGACCATATGCGAAAGGAATATAGAAGTAAATAAAGAAGTTTATATTTGTTTCATCGACCTTGAAAAAGCATTTGACATGGTAAAATGGGAAAATCTGATGGAAATATTAAGCAAAATAGGTTTAGATTGGAGAGAGCAAAGGTTAATAGCTGAATTATATATGAACCAGACGGCCATAATAAAGACAAAAGTAGGAAAAACTAAAAAATGTGTGATTGGCAGAGGTGTAAAACAGGGATGCTACCTGTCACCGACGCTCTTCAATATATTTGCAGGAAAAATGATAAAATAAGCATTTTATGAAGAGGAATTGCTATTGGAGGAAGAACAATACAAAATATTAGATTTGCAGATGATCAAGCAATATTAGCTAATACCGAAGATGAACTACAGCACCTAATGCAAAATTGTGAAAATATATGCAAGAAATATGGTGAAAATTAACACAAAGAAACAAAAGTGATGAGAGTCTCAAGGAAGTATCAAGGTGATGATGAATGGAGAAAGTGTAGCGCAAGTGAGACGATACAAATATCTTGGTAGTATAATACAATAAAATGGAAAATGTGACATGGAAATAAAAGAAAGAATTTACAAAGGAAAATATACCTTTTATAGCAAGAAAAATTAGTTTATTAATAAAATGAATAACAATCTAAAGAAAAGGCTTATTAAGTGCTATATTTGGAGTATGACCTTATATAGGCCAGAAACATGGACAATTAGGAAGAAAGAAGCTAAAATGTTGGAGGCATTTGAAATGTGGTTGTGGAAAAGAATGGAGAAAATAAAGTCGACTGAAAACCACCAACGAAGAAGTATTACAAAGAGTTGAAGAATAAAGGAATTTACTAAAGACCATAAGAAGAAGAAAGCATAACTGGATAGGACATA
This sequence comes from Typopeltis vanoorti, assembly GCF_054136105.1. Taxonomy (NCBI): domain Eukaryota; kingdom Metazoa; phylum Arthropoda; class Arachnida; order Uropygi; family Thelyphonidae; genus Typopeltis; species Typopeltis vanoorti. Next base: position 11,925,471 of record NC_143550.1, read on the forward strand.
CATTAAGAGGAGACAGCCTACTAAAAAGAATGATAGAAGGGAAAATTGAAGGAAAGCGACCAAGAGGAAGAAGACGACTAACGATGCTTGATGATATAATGGGAACAAGAAGATATCAGGAAATGAAGGAGGAACCAAGAGACAGAGGAAATTGGGGGAAGAGAATCTGCTGAGTTATACCATTGGACCTGTCAAGAGACAGAACACTAATAATGATGATTATGATGTAAGGGTGTTAAGATTTAAGTCAGGTTTGCATATTTGGAAATACTGTAATAGCCTTTTTTCTCACAATACAGGCAATGATTTTATATTTCTTTTTCATATATATAAAATGAAATTTCGAAATATTTTAATACAATATTCAGGTTTCTCTAGATAGTTATCTTTAAAAAAAAGCCACACATTTCCACTGAAGGAGATACGACATGGCGAGATGTAACCACCATTAAATAAGTTACTGCCCCCTGGAAGTTGAGGCAGCAACAACTTTCATCCTGATCAGCGGAAGATCACCATAAGTGACAAAGGTGTAAAGGATACTGTGGTAGACGGATAATTATGAAGAATGAGAAACGGCTAGCACACTTAGCCTCTTAGAAAGCTATTGCTGAACAAGGAAAACAAGGGGAAACCACCTTTTTCTATTTTTCCTTAGTAAGATAGCAGTATGGATGGACATTCTAAATGATAGTAAAGCGTACAATAGCTCAATAGTTGTGCACGGCAGGGGAAGAAGCAAGGCTTCCCAGGTTGTAAACCAGCGAAATCCTTGTACATTTATTGGAACGTGGAATGTGAGAACCCTCCTACAAATTGGAAAATTTGAAGAGAGAAATGAATAGATTACAAATAGCCATATTCGGAATTAGTGAAATGAGATGGACTGGAACTGGAGACTTTTGGAGTGATGATTAAAGAATCATTTATTCAAATGATGAGACTGCAAAAAATGGAGTTGCGGTGGTTCTCAATAAAGAATGGGGAAGAAGAGTAATCAACTCAGTCAAATGTAGTAGCAGATTGATAATGGTAAAACTAGATGCAAAACCAACAAATATTATAATAATACAAGCTTACATGTCTACTAGCGACCACAATGATGATAAAGTTGAGAGAGTATATGTAGATATTGAAAATCTAATCTAAATCACCAAAAAGGAAGATAATCTTATTGTCATGGGTGATTGTAATGCAGTCATTGGTGAATGGTAGAGAGGTGGGAAAGTACGGACTTGGATGCCGAAATGAAAGAGGAGACAGACTTTTGGAGTTCTGCCACCAATTCAATCTGATCATTACTAATACCTGGTATGAGGTACCAAAAATAAGAAGGTATACTTGGTAAATGTCAGGGGATATAGGAAGGTACCAAATAGATTATATTATGACAAGAAATAGATTTAAAAATCAAGTAAAATCATGCAAAAGTTACCCAGGAGCTGATGTTGACTGTGACCACAATTTGGTTTTATTGAAATGTAATCTGAAATTTAAAAAGATGTCACAACCAAGGAAAAGACGCAAATGGAACATAAATAACCTGAAAACAGAGGAAAACCATAGAAACTATAAACAGCAAACTGATGAAAGCATTAAAACTAGAGAGAGGGAAAAGAAAAAACATAGAGGAAAAATTGACTCATTTGAAGGATACAATCATCAAGGCTGCCAATGACTGCATAGGATTCATGAGCAAGCAAATAAAAAAAAAAACATGGATCACCCAGGACATTCTAGATCTAATAGATGAAAGAAGGAAATTCAAAACTTCCCTAAAGGAAGAAAGCAAAGACAAACATAAGCATATAAAAATATGATAAATAGAAAGTGTAAAGAAGCAAAAGAAGAATGGCATACAGAGAAATGTAAAGAAATAAAAGACCTAACAAAGACTGGGAGAATCGATAAAGCTTACAGCATTATTAAAGGAATAAGCCAGCAAAACAATACAAGAAGTACAATTATCAAAAATAAACAGGGGAATGTACTATTAGATAAGGAAGAAATTTCGGAAAGATGGAAGGCGTACTTTGAAGATCTATATAGTGCAAAAGATCTAGACGCCAAGGCTATCCATCTATATTAAAAGATGAATTTGAATGGGCAATGAATCAATTGTCAACCAACAAGGGACCAGGCATTTATGACATTCCTTCAGAATTAATAAAATACTCAGGAAACATAACTAAGTCATACTTTTTCTAGATCATAAAGCATATTTATGAAACGGGTAACATACCCAAAGATTTTACACAATGCTCTATCATACCCATTCCTAAAGTAAATAATGCAAACAAGTGTGAAAATCATCGAACAATAAGCTTAATATCGCATGCTTCGAAAATACTACTCAAAATTATACAAAAAAGACTAACAAAGAAGGTTGAAGAACATGTTGGCAATGACCAGTTTGGATTCCGAAAACAGCAGGGAACAATAGAAGCAATCCTAGCTCTAAGAACAGTCATTGAAAGAAGATTTGAGAATCAAAATACTCTGGTAGTCTTTCTTGATATGGAGAAGTTCTTCGACAGCATTGAATGGAACCAAATGTTTCACCTCCTAAAAACAATAAAGGTAGATTGGAGAGATATAAGGGTCATATTTAATCTTTACAAGCATCAAGAAGCCCTAATAGAAACAGCCAGCAATAAAACGAAAACCGCAATAGTAAGAATACGTAGAGGTGTACGACACGGGTGCTCTCTTTCACCCATACTGTTTAGTCTCTACATTGAGAATGCAATAAATAAATTGAAAGAACTAACAGGAACATGAATTAAGATAAATGGAATTGATGTTAACTGACAACGGTTCGCGGATGATATAGCAGTTATAACTGATAATGAAAACAAACTGAAAGCTACCCTGACAAAGATGGAAGAAATTTTCACACAATGCAGCCTAAAAATTAATTATAAGAAAAAAAAATGATTAATTACAAGCAAAGCAAATCCAATGAAAATAAACCTGGAAATAAATAACAACCTAATACAACAGGTATCCTCTTTTAAATATCTTGGCAGTCTTATCACAGAAGATGGATGAAACCAATTAGATATTAAAGCACGAATACTCCTAGCCAAAAAAACATTCTACAAGAGTGTTTTTACATTATTGTAGAATGATTTTTTCTAGCATTCTACAGTAGAAATATTTTTACCAATAAAGGACTTAGCATCCAGCTCAAAAAAGTTAGTGAAAACATACATATGGAACATTGCACTATATGGTTGTGAGGCCTGAACCCTAACAAAACAAGACATCAAAACGTTGGAGGCACTTGAACTTTGGTGCCGGAGAAAAATGATGAAAATTAGTTGGATAGAAAGAAAAAGTAATGAAGAAGATCTATATATAATTCATGAAGAGACGTCATTAATGAAACACATAAATAAGAGAAGAGAAAGCCTAATTGGACATAATTTGAGGTATGGGGGGACTGATTACAGAAATAATGGAGGGGACTGTAGAAGAAAAGAGGCCACGAGTAAGATCAAGAATTTTATATATAAATAACATAATGATGGTAATTGGCGCTAGGAGTTATGAGGAGATAAAGAGGAGATCACAGAACAGGATGTTGTGATGTGCTGCTATAACTACCAATCTTCGGATTGAAGCACCAAGAAGAAGAAGATTTAGTTTTCTTTCTAAAAAAAATGAACAAATCAATATTCTTGCCTTGTGAATTTTTTCGTAAAGTTGCACTAATCGAATTTTGTTATTTGCGTCTGTTCTATAAATCTACTGTACTACTGTATTCTGATAAGATTTTTGTCTTTCAGATCGCTAAATGAAGATTTAAGCTGCTTGAAACAAATGCAAAACGAAGACGAGGACGCCATAAGAAAGTTGCTGTACAGGGGTACAATGGATTTGGCGAATACTATCTGTATAGAAGGAACCACCTTGAGAACAAGTATTCATAGTTAATGAAAATTTCAATTAGAACAGTATATTAATTCTCATGCCTTTATAGTAACAGTGTTGTCGAAGTTGATAGTTTATTATTATTATTATTATTATTATTATTATTATTATTATTATTATTATTATTATTATTATTATTATTATTATTATTATTATTATTATTAAGAGAGACATCTAGGGAATCAGTAATTCATCGGGGGAGGCCACATTCTACACGCACCAGCTATCATACTTATTCTTGAATTCATTCAGCCTGCTTGCACAGGTAAAATTCAAAGCCAATCCGTTCCAATCAGGCACCATCCTATGAGAGAAAAATCTAAACCTCACCCCTTCTTAGCGGCATTCATTCTCAGCTTCCAAGGATGTCCTCTTGTCTCTTTTCCACGCCTCCATAAAATAAAAACTTCAATTACTGAAATCCTGTATGACCCTTTCAGAAGTTTGTAAGTCTCAATAATCATATAATCATATCACCCCTCTTCTTCTATTTGTTAGTGTCAATCTCAATCTGTCTTCATAATCAGTATTTTACAATCCTGGTGTCATTTTTAACACTATCCTTTGCAGTCTCTCCACTCTGTCAGAATCATTACGGAAAGCAGGACACCAGATCTGCGCACAATAATCCAAGTGAGGTCTTATAAAGTCTTGTAAACAGGCAATAATAATATTTTTCACAATTTATATTTATTATGTCTTACATAGATCTAATGCCATGTTAATTGTTTTAAATCATTTATGGTTAATAATTATTATTAGTTAATTAATTTTATTCAAAGTTTTATCATTCTTTGTTATATATAAAAAAAATCATGTTTTCTTATAAACAGTTATTTTCACTATGTTTAGTACATGATTAGCAGTAAGATGTCAACGTTTACTCAAAGGGGCTCCTAAAAATCCAAATTAATTTTAAGAGGAAATTAGTAAATATTTAATCTAATTAAATATAAAATAAAATTCTATACGGTGGCTCCTAAAAATTCAAATTCCTTTTAAGAGGAATTAGTAAATACTTAAATCTACTTAAATATAAAATAAAATTCCATAGATTGTAAACGAAACGAATTCACTTCTTCATAACAGATTAGCATGTTAATAATAAATTACTTTCATTTTAAGAAATAAACCTGCAATATATTCGAGCAGTCACTTTAAACAGGAAAGCAGGCATGTCACGTAATCAATATCAATCTCATCCAGAACTATTTTTAATGTTGTTTTCATATTTCTTAATGATTTACATTCATCATTTTCTAGTATCAGAGGTACCTGAAAACTCTATTCAGCAACTTCTCCTTATCATATTCGCTTTTCTTGTCTGCGTGTCTTGTACTGGATGTTATTTTGAATTATTCTATCTTTAAATGAAACGTACCAATAAATTATGTTCATGCATATCCTTTATCTAATTATAAGCAAAGAAAGTTGGCGCATGAAGTATTCCTGACTACTTGTATATAGAAGCTACTCACTTTATATTAATTGTATTGTTATCCTACAATGTGTAGAGCATACATCCTTTCAGTTATGAATAATGCTGCACATTACGGCAAGGGCCACTAACAAGATCAGGTCATCTCCAAAAACTATGCGATATTTCAATCACTTTAATCTCAATACATTCCTTTAACCTCAGCGGTGGTTCAGTCAGACAAATCTCCAAAGCCCTCTACTCCACTTAATGGCAGACAAAAACTCACCACTAAACAAGCATCAATCTATACAGGTCTCCAACCATAACCACTCAACTCCCAGCACAGGGCAGCCAATGTAGAACCCTAATAAAGTAGGTTCGATAGCAGGCATCTAATGGAATGCAGTGATCGAGACGATTTCAACCGGATCGGTGGAAAGCCACATTCTTGGGAGTCAGACCCTGATACTAAGATGAAAGGCAAAATTGATATACCTCTACCATATACGAGGGTGGTCTGAAAAGTTCTCGGCCTAACAACGAAAAAACGAATTTATAATTGCAAAATATCCCTTTACAACTGCAACCATCTCTTGATTCGAAGAAAAACGCTGACCAACGAGAAAGAGGTTTAGTTTTCGGAAGAGATAGAAGTCAGAGAGAGCCAAATCTGGGGAAGAAGATGGATGTTCCAACAATTTATAGTGCAGATCCCTTAATTTCTCCATTAACAAAACACCTTTGTTTGCAGGTGCATGCACACAAAAAAAGGACGATTTTTTTCTTCTGCAAATCGGGTCTTTTCTCTTGAATTTTTTCGTCTAGTCTGGTTAAAAGATCAGGATAATATTTCCGATTATTGTTTTACCCGTTATCAAGATAATTAATAAATAAAATGCCTTTAGCATCTCAAAACACCGATGCCGTGACCTTTCCTGCTGATGGAACCGATTTTTGTCTTCTTTGGCTCTGAACAACTGGCTTCTGTCCACTGTTTTGGCTGCTGTTTGGATTCTGGTGTGTAATGGTGAATCAAAGTCTCATCCATAGTAATAAATCGACTCACAAAAATCAGTTTTATTCTTGTTAAAACGCACCAAGCACTGTTCAGAGATTTTCATGCGAGTGCGTTTTTGATATGATGTGAGCAAGCGCGGCACCCATCTTGCGCAAAGCTTTTTCATTTGTAATTCTTCATACAAAATACGTTGTTCACGTTCTTTTGAAATGCCTATATTCTCAGCAATTTCGCGCACTTTGACTCTTCGGTCATCCAATACCATATCGTGCACTTGGTCAATGATTTCTGGTGTTGTTACACTTTTTGGACGTTCTTCACGTGGATCACCTTCGAGGTTGGTACGGCCACGTTTAAACTTGCTAGCCCGTTTCTTAGTTGTCGATAATGAAGGAGAAGAGTGCCCATAAACTTTTATTAAATTCGTTCATTTTATGAATTATGGATTTTACAACCGTGTTATAAATAACTGTGTTAGTGTTATAATCCAAATTTCAAAGACTAAAGGACAGAACCAGCCGCCATATTCATATTTCTCCACAGTGAGCAATAACAACCAACCAGAATCAAGACACAACAGGAGCCACTAATCGCCTACAGGTAACAGTAACATAATTAACCCATCAAACCATGATTTAAACAAATACGAAATCTCGATACTTAATAAAGGTGTAAATTTCGCCTTAGCACCCAAATCGATAAACAAACTTGAATTTATCAGTAATATTGAAAGAAGCGTAAGATTCATCCCAAATAACATAGCAGAAAAAATATGTTTAGAACCCGCCAACGTTTTAAATCCTAATAAAACAATAACAAGAAACCTGACTAAACACGAAATAACGGCGATAATATCACTAAAGTCAAATCCGAACATCTTAATCACCAAAGCAGATAAAGGAAGTGCCACCGTTATTTTAAACCGAACCACTTATGTGGAAAAAATGAAGGTGCTGGTCTTGGACAATAACACTTCAATTAGTTAACTACAACCAAACCAATAGAATTAAAAAGAAATCAGAGAATCTACTTAAGTCAATTACCACATTGCCCGAAGATACGATCAAAAAAATAATTCTGCATCACTCTCGTTCCTCTAGAATTTACGGTCTAACGAAAATTCACAAAGAAAACACACCACTAAAGCCTATTGTCGAAGGGATAGTTAGCCCGACTTATCACTTAGCCAAAAAATTAGCGGCAACACTCAAGGAGTTGGTAGGTCATTCCCCCTCCTATATCAAAAACACACAATACTTCATAAACATAATCAAAGACATTACATTTTAAAAAAAGATTTATTAGTCAGTTTTGACGTCTCTGCCCTCTTTACGAATGTCCTATCAATGACACGATCCTTCTTTTATAGAACAAATTCCCTCCAGATATCACAGCGCTCTTTGCACATGTATTACGTTCTGGTTATTTTATATGGCAAAACGCTTTCTACCTACATAAAGAAGGCACAGTCACGGGCTCGCCATTATCCCCCCCCCCTATTGCTCACTTTTATATGGAACATTTTGAGTACCTTGCTTTAGGTTCCTCCCCTTTAAAACACAAAGTCTGGCTTAGATACGTTGACGATGTTTTCGCGATCTGGTCCCATGGTCTCCAGACACTAGACACATTCCTTAGCCACCTAAACAAACAACACCCACGCATACAGTTCACTATTGAGATTGAAATGCAGATCACACTTCCGTTTCTAGATACACTTGTCACACGTCTTCCTACCGGCAATCTTTCCTTCACTGTTTACCGGAAACCGACACATACTGGCTAATACATACACATAAACTCCTACCACCACCTAACACAAAAACTTGGTGTCATCAATACTCTAAAAAAGGGCTATGAAGATTTGCTCCAGTGAACAGGCACTGAAAGACGAATTTAAAATGATCAGCAATACTTTCCTAAAAAAACGGGTACAGCCAAAACACTATTAACACAATTCTCTAAAAGACCGCGATAAAAAAAAAAAAAAAGACAAACCAGATTACAATAAAACTATAACCATTCCCTACATTAAAGGACAGCAGACAAAATAAACAGAGTACTACAAAAATATAACCTTAAAGCCACCTTTAAACCTCCTGCTAAATTAAAAAGCTTACTAAACTCATCCAAAGACCCACTCCCTCCGCTGGCCCACCCTGGAGTATACCGTATCTATTGCGCCTGTAACATACCATATATAGGAGAAACAGGACGCACAATTCCTCTCAGACAAAAAGAACATAAACGATACATTAAATGGCCACAACAAAAGCAGATCATTTTTAATATAATTCTGATTGCAAGAAACTTTTGAACTATGTTCGAAGTCACTTGTAGTCAGAATTGGATTAAAAGCAAAATCAATTCCGAGTAACCAGCGGGGAAAAGTGATATTTTGAAAGCAACTTAATTCGCCTGACAGCGTGTTGTTGCTCTGCGAGTCACGATGTTGTTTGCAATCAGAATCATAAATTGCATCGAAGTAGCGCTGGCTGTTAATACGCACATCAACGTTCTAGAAACGAAACGATCACAGAATGACCTCGATCATTGGGATTATAATGCTGCAATTTTTAAAATAATCATTCTTTCGTATAAGCACAAAGTATACAGAAATATGATCGCTTGAAAACGATCATCTTCCTGTATACTTTTAATGTATACATCCGATGTGTATTTCCAGTGCGATATTAAAATACATTCAACGTTCAATATTTTTCGATTTCAGATTATCCAAGATTCCGGAAGTGTTACTTGACAATCACGGAAGTAGATGAAGGATGTGGCCGGTCTATTCACTATTATGAACAAGTTGCAGAAAGCATTTGTTGGTAAGAACTAATGACCATATTTCTCTATTTATTCTGTAAATTAAATTGCACCTAATTATTGAAAAAAGGACAAAATAACTGTATCCTGAGTATTTGAAGTCTAAGAAATAAATTGAGGAGTCAATATCTAGGCATGTTTAATCGTCATGGAATTCTCGTTTTGCTACGAGAGGGTGAGCTGGAAAGATTTCATAAACACCTAGAACAAAAAATGATATTAAAGCAACTCATATAACCACAAGAAAAACACATTAGTAACAGAGTTATGAAGGTAACTTATGTTCTTATATTTTTACATATATGTATGCTCTTTCTTGTAGTTATATCAGTTGGTTTAATTTAGTTTTTTATTCTAGGTGTTATCAAAAGTTTCCAGACCCCCCCCTCCCCTTGTATTATAACGAAAGAACACAAGTTATTTCGATATGACAGCGCAGATGATATCAAAACATACGACGTGAGTTAAAATCTCGACGTGGCCCGGATGTCTGTGAATAACTTTAAGTAATAGATTATTTTCATTGCCGCGTTTGAGACCGCTGTCCTTATTAAAGGATTTGAAGTGGCTTGGTTGGTTGATTTATGATTTATTGTCGCAAGGACCGCAAAGGTCATACTGCACCACAGCAAAGGTTACAGCATAACACATGATATCAATAAATAGTCAGAAATAGATAAATTAATGATTAATAACGAAAATTAAGCGAAGTAATGGAGTATCTACATATAAAATGTGTTTGTATAAAATTAATTCTTTGTGAAAAATTAAAAACGCCTCAGTGTTTATCGAGTCTGATAACATTTGCCTGAGTGTATATGGCTCGTCTAGATATGTAAGCATTTCATTCCTTTCTCGTGTGAAGTGCTTTGGCACTCCACCAGAATATGAGAAATGGTATGACGCATGTTGCATTTTTCACACATTTTTCACACATGAACCCTCAGTAATTAAGAATGCGCAAGATGACTGTGACCTATGCGGAGCCTAGCAAAAATAACTTCTCTCGTCTGTTTCTATGTTGAATAGATTTTCACTGCTTAATTTCAAGCTTATTATCATGTAATTTGTTTGTCAGTACATTCTGCCATGACGACTGCCATTCGGCAATTACTTTGGATATTATAAATTAACTTTAGTCTGTATACAGGAGTGACAAACAGTAAAAAAAAAAGTGTGAGCTGATCTGGAAGCTCCATCTGCAGTCTCATTTATCATAATTCCAATTTGCCTGGATATCCAGCACAAGTGACAATCAAAATACAGGTGCCACGATAAAGGATGTTTATCGTGGCACCTGTATTTTGATTAGGTGCCACGATAAAGGATGTTTGTGAAGCTGTAGATTGAAGAAGGAAGAAATGAACGAGTTAATTGTTTTCTAGGCACAAATGATTTGCAAGGTGAGAAATATGCAATGAGAGAAGATATAAAAAAGATGTTAGAAGAAGCAAAAATGACGAGTAAGAAGGTAACGATTCGCAGCTGGCTGCTTCTCTGTGATAGGACAGAATTGATAAGAAGGGCTGTGATTGCCGATAATTAATGTGAAGGTGTGCGTGAGGAATGACATGCAGTTGATAGATGCGTGGAGTGCATTTATTAGACGTTAGGCCCTATATATATGCCTGATGAACCACTTAACTGGTTTCGGAGTTAAGATCATTAGAGAAAGTATTGTTCAGTGACAGTTTGGAATTGGGAACTAGAAACATTAGGAGGGAAAATCAAGCATGTGTGTAGCCACCTCTGGGACAAATGAGTGTTCTTGAAGGAATGCCAGTGCGGAAAGAGCCATCCCTGGGATAGATAAGTATGAAGAAGAAATGAGTGTGACGATCTGGGTGCAGCTTCCCAGGTTTCGAATTTGAATGGGCATTTAATGCAAGGACAACTGCGTGCCCACAATGATGTTGAAATGCATGTACACGAATGCCCAAAGTATTAGAACTAAAGGAGATGAGTTTTGGCGTTGGTTAGCTCGATTTAGTCAAACTTTATTGGCATCAGAGAGACCTGATTGTCAGAGAATGATGCAGTTATATGAATAAATGTAATGGATATTGCATTCTCGTAAAAGATAGAGGAAATAGGACAGGAGGAGGTGTCTAATTAATAATAGAAGAACCTCGACGAACAAAAATAGTAGTTAAATAAGATTTTAGATTTGACGGACATTGTCCGTTTAAGGCTGTTCTGGTGCGAGTAGGAGCCACTCCATCCCAAAAAATCATGTAATGACAAAATATATTGTGGAATGCTGCTATAGGACCTGGGAGTCTAGAAGAATATGTGGAGAATATTTAGTGAGTGTAGGCTCACTTAAAGTCTCCCAGTTATCATGGGATGGGAGACTTCAAGAATGGTGATATACACTTTTAGAAAGAAGTAAACGGACACCACGACATGAGGATAAAACAGCCATCGAGCCGACGTTAATAAGATGTAGGACCTTCTTTCGCTACGATGACCACAGCAATCATACGGGACACTCGTACTTTCCACAAGCGTACGATAGCGATCAATTGGAATTTTGGACCATTCTTCCTGCAGGTATTTAATAAGGTCATGATCCGTTGTTAAACGAACGTCCCTTGACCTCAGCAATACCTCAGTTCACTCCATAGCAGTTCAATAGGATTGAGGTCAGGTCTTTGTTGAGGCCAGCCAAATGTGGTGACATTCATGTTTACAAACCACACAGTTACTTGGTTTAAACAGCAGCAAACACAGCAATATGAAGATAGAGGAGAAAATGAATAAATCAGGATTCATCTGAACATATCATTCACCTAAATCCTTAACAGTTCAGTCGTCTTGTTATTGTAGTGATCCAGTCATCTAAGGTTCACTGTTGGAACACCATTGCAATATTTATGATTCGTATCGTGAATCAGTGTTGAACGATATGAGGATGAAAATATTCCCAAAGAGCATTTTTTATTTCGACAGCACCATTTTAGTGGTCATTGATCAATCTCTTTCTAAAGTGAAGGAACCAATTTGGTAAAATGGATAAACTTGTTCAATCCTTTATCCATGCGAAGTATCTTCACGAATAGGCTACTTGTATATACTGTCTGAAGGATTCATGCATTATGCATTTTTTAAAAGAAAGTGTGCTTTGCATTATAGGATACTACACAACTGCTGTGAAGTCATCAATATCTGCATAAACGTATCCTAGATGTGAAGGTATTTCTCGTGCAAACTTCGTTTTCTTACACTTGGATAAAGGATTAAACAAGAATATTAATTATTGGAAAGTTTAAATTAATTTATAGGCAAGTAGAAATAAAAAACTTTCCATAAATGGGTTAGATGTTGGTACATTTTATTGCACATTGTTACCGTAGGTAGACTAAAGGTTACGTAACCCAGAAATCACCTGCTCTCGGGAATGCACATGGTGATTTACATGCCTCTTCATTTCATTGTTCTTTGACATGGAAAAAAAGCTTATGACACAGCCGGTAAGGCATATTAAAAGACCTCTATAACCAAAGTTTCAGAGCACACCTTCTTTTATTTATTAAAACTTTTCTGTACAGACGGGCTATCCAAGTCAGAGTGGAAACTATGCAGGGCGTTATCCCAAGGCTCTGTCTTAAATGCTACACATGTCTTGCTGTTTAAACATAACTCAATTATTGAACACTTTCTTACCACCGTAGGCAAAAAAGTACAGTTTCGCAATACAATTTACACGAAACTAGTTTTTTTTTCTCTGCTGTGGCAACCTTAATGTCACACAAGTCAGACTGTCATGCGTCTTTTTCATATTCGTGTTAAAGATATTATGCAAACTATTGCATAATATCTTTATGCATTACTTTCACTAAACATAAAATCATTCTTCCATGACGGGTATAAACTCCATTCTGCAATCTCTCACTTTGTAAACTAGAGAAGTCGCATATTGCATCATCTGTCTACTTGGAAATGTTTACTGGATATTGGGAGCAGCCTACTCTGATTCATTGCTCATCCAGATTGATAGTTCAAGATCAGAGATCTCTGTCAGAAACACACAACTGTGCTATTATGTTTCCTGACATTACTATTTCCAACCAGCTCCCAATTGAGTGCAGTGATTATACAGCTGAAATGCATGCCATTCAGCTTACACATCTGCATATTAAAGAAAACAGCTACCAAAAGCGTGTAATTTATACAGACTCATTGAGCTCTTTACAAATTATCTCCTCTCCTGTATAGTTCCACATGCAGTGCTATGAAAGTGAAAACATATAATAACAATTATTATTATTATTATTATTATTATTATTATTATTATTATTATTATTATTATTATTATTATTATTATTATTATTATTATTATTATTATCATTTCCCGTTTTTATAGTTTTAATGTGGTTCTAACTCCTGTATTTAATTTAAAAGTGTCATAAAGTAACTCTACTTGTCACGCTGAAGACAGTGACATATAATTCATCGAAATCGGCCAAGTGGAATCCAAAATCTGAATGTGCTAAAAATTGAAGCGTAGACCGCGGTTGCTAACGAGTATAGAACAAAGGACGTCGCCATCTTTGCAGCTATCCAAAGGAAGAAAGGTGATTCATGAAATGCAACAAGTGTCAGAAGAAATTACCGTTCGACGGATGTTATATAACCGGCACGAAATGCCATAGGAATCTTCACTTTACATGTTCCGGACTTTCATAAACAACCTGGCAACGCAAATCCAATACCAAACGAGAAGAATGGAAGTGGCTAAACTGTAGAGAGAACAAAGAAACGCCACCACCCACGACGGAACTGATTACGCCGGAAGCAGAATCGGACGATGAACTGAACAGACAAGAAAATACCGGTGAGTCATATAATTTGAGTTCCGTAAATTTATTATTAGAAAAATGTTTAGAAAATATAAAAGCCAACTTGGTAGATCTTGTCCAAGAACTATTTGATAAACAGAATAAAGAAATAACAAAAAAAAAAATTAGCGAATATGAGGAGTTTGTTCAATTTAATAATTCAAAAGTCGAAGAGGTCTTACAAACGGTAAAAGACATTAAAACCAGCATTAACGCATTAACTGACAGGCAGCACAAATTGATAAAAGACACATCGGAACTCCGTCAAGAATTTAATTCCCTGAAACTACAATACGAAGTTTTAAACCAACAACAACATAAAAAGACCTTGTCATAAACGGTCTTCCAGAAACCGAATCCACAGAAAATCTCAGAGACGTAGTTTTAAAGTTAGGCCATGCAATTGACATCCCCCCCTACAGCACAATGATAATCAGACCATAAATCGGTTTCCCAGGAAGAACAGAAAACAAGGCTCGCCACAACCCGCACGAGTCATAGTTCGTCTGACAAGCAAGGCTACAAGAGACAATCTCATAAAAGCCAGCAGACTGAAAAAACCAGTAGTCAAGGATTTAAGTGCATCGCAAGACAATACGCCAATCTTTCTATCTGAGTATTTAACACCTTTCAATCAGAATCTTTTGTAGCAAGCAAGAAAAGAAAAAACAGAAAAAAAAGTATCAATTTTTATGGATCAAAGACGGCAAAATATTCTTGAGAAAGTCACAGACTTCAAAGTCTATACAAATAAAAAGCTCGGAAGATATAGACAGGTTGCCAGAGTGAAACAAAAGGCTCCAACATAGTTCAATAAGAAGATCTCAACACAACAAAAATGAACGTGAACCATCAGATAGATGTAATTACACGAGAATACATCAGTAATTGTACTTTCGAATCGCTTAATGCATGGAAACAAAACACAGTACAAGCGAGAGGTCTCTCAATCTTGCATATTAACATCAGAAGCATCCGAAAACATTGGTTATTGTTACAGGCTTATCTGAGGAATTACACTGATATTATTTATATATAGATTATTACAGAAGTATCCATAACTAATGACGAAGCGACTGCTTTCCAAATTCCAGGCTTACAACAACATAGATCATGCCGCCAAACAAAAAGAGGGGGAGGAATATTAATATTTATCAAACAAAATTTAATAGCAAAAGAAATGGCCTATCAGTTTGAGCATGCTGAAACTCTATGCCTTGAAATCATTAATACCACGAATACACAGCATCACATAATACTAAATGCTATTTACAGGCCACCAAACCTAAACATGATAAAATTCTTGCACGAACTCAATTGCTGGCTTTCAAGACAAGAAATATGCTCAACCAAGCACCTAATGATAATTGGCGACATAAACATAAATATTGCAAATGAAAACCAGAACAACACGGTACAATACCTAGACACACTATCCATGTATAATCTAATACCAACAATAACATCATGTACTAGAGAAAAAATATTCAGAAATACTATCACTGCCTCCTGTCTAGATCATATAAACATCCGAGCACCACCAGATAGTTTCAGCAGATATCTTATACAGCAACATTAAACTCACCCTGGAGGAAATATATAAGAAAGCTACAAAGAAAGTCCGAATTCGTTCAAAAACAACAAAAAATCCTTGGATAACACAAAACTTAATCCTAGAAATACACAGAAAGGACGCTTTATAGAAATAATTAAAGCGATATCCAAATAACACAGCTTTAAAAACTCAATATAAGATAACAAGGAATCGCCTTACAACACAAATCAGAAATGCAAAAAGAAGCTACTACAGAGACAAACTAACCTCCGCACAAAACAACATGAAATAAACCTGGCATCTGATCAATGAGATGCTAGATTTTGTTCCCAACACCACCGCCTCCGAAACCATAAAACATAGCTTCATGAAAGACGCAAAACCTATCCAACAACTAACAAATGACTTTAACCAATACTTTGCAGACTCTATCCAAGAACTGCACATTCTCCCAATCACAAAACGAAACCCTCTACTTGGACCACAATCAAAACAGACATTATGGTTCCCAACCATAAAAGAAGCAGAATTCCTCTCAGCAATACATCAAATCAAACCAAACAAAGGCCCAGGAATAGATGGTATATCCGACCTAAAGATATAAAGAAACATGAAACTAGTTTAAGTCTTATTCTACTAAAACTAATAAATAAAATATTTAAAACAGGACAGATACCAAGTATGCTAAAGACCGCCATAATCACACCCATATACAAACAAGGAAAAAGAAATTTAATCAGCAATTACAGACCCATAGTAACATTACCAATTATCAATCAAATTATGGAGCGGATCATACTGAAGAAACTCACAGCATACACTGAGATCTTTCATATTATCCCCAAAACACAATATGATTTTCAGAAAAATAAGGAAACTACATCTCTCTTGGAAGACTTTACAGACGTAATTAATACCGCCTTAGACAAAAACAAAATTGCCATGGTAGCCTTTATAGATCTAACTAAAGCATTCGATACACTTACACATCAAACCTTCTTAGAAAAGCTGAGGCATGTTGGAATAGACGGGCCTTTTCACAGATGGTTTACAAACTACCTCCAAAATAGAAAGCATATCACACGTATCGGGGCAAACCGAAGCAGAGAGCTACCAGTAACCTGTGGAGAACCACAGGGAGCTATACTCTCCCCAACTCTATTCAACGTTTACACGCACGATATTAATCAGTTACCACTCAAAGGTAAGATATCTTAAAACGCAGATGATTCCGCAATAATATCCATCCACAATAACGCAAGCATAGCCCAAATAAATATACAACATGATATAAATCTGATCACAAAAACTGGTTCACGAAAAACTCCATACACCTAAACTCAGAAAAGACAAAATTAATGATATTCAGACATCCTCTGACTCGACCAGTTGATAACAAACATATAACCATCCAACATTCACTTTCCAACATAAAACACACACAGAACAGCAAAACCACTACAATCACTCAGGTTGAAACAATACGATACCTTGGAAGTTACTTCGATGCAGATATGAACTGGAATAGCCACATAAACCATCTACACAACAAACTCCTAGCAATAAGTGGCAAACTCTACAGGTTAAAAGACATAGTTCCCATACGCCTAAAAACAGTAATATACAAAGCACTACGCCAAAATATACTAAGATACGCTATAACAACTTATGCTTTCTGTGCACCCTACAAATTCAATAGATTAATGTCGCTACAGTATTAAATGGCAAAACTGATCTTTTGGGAACAAAGAAAATCACGACCTTATAAACATTGCAATGTCAGAACACAAAATACTGACAGCAAAACATTTATGTCGCTATGCAGCCTTGCTAAAACATTATTTCGATGCCAACTACAGGACAGTTAGAAATACATACCGTATAACAAGACCTCAGACTACTAATTATATCACATATAAATACAATAATCACTACGGAAAGGCTACGCGAAACTTCTACATCTCAGACATGATAAACAAATTACCTTTTGAATACAGAAACCTTACAAACTACAATAGCCTGAAAAGAGCTCTAAGGACACACTAAAATACCATACAAACTTAATGAAACACAATATATTCGTTCAGGCTTCCAGTTCAGCGACGCATCAATACATTCCAAGTTATTGTGTGTGTGTGTGTGTGTGTGTGTGTGTGTGTGTGTGTGTGTGTGTGTGTGTGTGTGTGTGTGTGTGTGTGTGTGTGTGTGTGTGTGTGTGTGTGTGTGTGTGTGTGTGTGTGTGCGTGCGTGCGTGCGTGCGTGCGTGCGTGCGTGCGTGCGTGCGTGCGTGCGTGCGTGCGTGCGTGCGTGCGTGCGTGCGTGTGTGTGTGTGTGTGTGTGTGTGTGTGTGTGTGTGTGTGTGTGTGTGTGTGTGTGTGTGTGTGTGTGTGTGTGTGTGTGTGTGTGTGTGTGTGTGTGTGTGTGTGTGTGTGTGTGCGTGCGTGCGAATTTCTCAATCATAGATTTCGTAGCTTCCCAACACAGCAAAAAAAAAAAATACATAATAACCAACTGGTGTCATCCGCAAATACGCTTACATATAAGCTTCGAGGATGAAAGCAAAGAAATTAGTTCTCATCCAAGATGTATCATATGTAACCAAATGCATGTAATGTACGTATCACGTGAAAACCAATGTATGTAATGTAAATATCACATGTAAACAAATGTAAGTAATGTATCATATGTAAACAAATGTATGTAATGTATATAACTGTAACAAATGTATGCAATGTACCCTGTATGTTTGTGAGAATAAGGAAATATAATATTTAGATTGCATGTGTAAATACTGCTGTATAATCACACGTTTTCAAACTTGAAAAAAATAATAGTAAACTACAACATGTAATATTATACAAATTAAGTAACTCTGAACAATATAATTTTAAATTATTATTATGATTGTTATATAAAAAAAAATTGTTACCATCATTACTATTTAAATCTCATTATATGTAGCACAAAGTGCTGAACCTTGTAAAATAATATACTGAATAGATGATCATTGTACATATGTAAATATTTGAAAGAACAATAAAAAAAATATTATTATTATTATTATTATTATTATTATTATTATTATTATTATTATTATTATTATTATTATTATTATTATTATTATTATTGATCTCAAAATATTTACATATATGCAATAATCGTCTTAAGTGACATTCCAACATGTTATTTTACAAATTACTGCAACTAAGTGCTGTAGGTTATGATTCATTTTCCACATTAGATTTCTATAAAATTATTCGATAATTTTTTATTAAAATTATGATTATATATTGTGCGTTTGCAAAACATATTGTTCTGGTTTTTTAACAATGAAATACAAATGTTCCTTTTTTTAGTATAATATATTAATAATTGTTACTGTAGTTAGTAATTTAATGTTCTTGTCACACATACCGCTGCATTAACAACAAAAATACCTGGCAATGTTCCGAAATCAAACCTGTAACACACGCAAAATACCTCGGTCTCTATATAGATTCCCACCTTAAATGGACAAAACATATATCGGGAGTTTGGTGTGAATACCTACACACCAAACTCCGGATCATCGCAGCAAAACTCTTCCAAGTTAAAGACATTATTCCACCCAACATAAAAAACTCCTAATATCACGGTATCTGCGAATCCCTACTAAGATACGGAATAACAGTCTATGCAAATACATCAAACAGCCACCTAACAAAAATGGAAACACTACACAGGAAAATCGTGTCAACAGTGATCTGGACACCTTACACGCAACAACAAATATCCGACAAGCACATGGCGATACACAGAATTCTGAGCATTAAAAACCTGAAACACTACATGACTTTATCAAGGAATTACTTCAATATCATCTATCGAAACAACAGAGACACATATCGTATAACACGACCTACAACAACTCTCTACATCCCCCACACCCTTCAACAACTCATACGGTTCTTTTGTGAGATCACATCAGATACCCACGCAATTCAACAACCTACCCAGAAAGTTAAAACACGTAGATAACTACAAAACATTAAAAAACGAACTCTGGATAATATACCAACAAAGTTAAGAAACTATTAACGCTGATATACACATCACAAATCACTAGCATCCAAACCTACATCCCATACACAAACAGTAGCAACAATATACATGATGAAGACTAAATCCCACTCTCTTCATAAAAGCTAACCCAAGCTTCGAAGTAGGTAGGATTAACCTGCCTCACTCATCTACGAGTAATCCTTATAAGCAAATGCAGAAATTTGTATGTATTATCACTCGTTCTCAAACTTTAAAAAATAAAAAATAAATAAATAAAATAAAAAATAAAAAATTCATCACATATCATACTTATTCTTGAATTCATTCACACTGCTTGCACTTACAACATCCAAAGGTAATCCATGCCAATCATACACCACCCTCTACTGAAAAATCTAGTCCTCATACCCTTCTTGACGGCCTTCATTCTCAGTTTCCAAGAACGCCCTCTCGTCATTTCCCCACCCTCCATAAACTGAAAAATTCTATCAATTGAAATCCTGTATGACCCTTTTAGAAGTTTGTAAATCTCAATCATATCAACCTTCTTTCTCCTGATTGCTAGTGTCTGCATTCTACAAATTCTCAATCTGTCTTCACAATAACTATTCCACTATCCTGATATCGATTTTAAGAGTCTCCTTTGACTCTTTCCAATATATCAGAATCACAACGGAAACCAGGAGACCATACCTGCGCACAATAGTCCAAGTGAGGTCTTATGAAGGCCTTTAAAGAGGCAAAATAACATCCTTCTCCTTAGATGAGAACGTTCGTTTCAGCATTGCAATTATCTTTTGAGTTATATTTGGAATCTTTGCCACATGGCCCCTGAACTTCAACTTCCTATCTATTAACACTCCAAGATCAGTTTCTTCTAGCTTAATGCCACCAATATAATACGACATTGGATATCTAATCATGCCGAAGTTAATGAGTTTACATTTGCTGATATTGAACTGACACCCATTTTCCCATTCGCACAATTACAGCTTATTCAAATCATTCTGCAAAGACTGCATATCAGCAGCATTCCTGATTACCCTATCTATCTTTGCATCATCAGCAAATAGCTGTATGTCGCTTTTCAAATCCTTTCCAATATCATTAATGTACAGATTGAATAACAGTGGACCAAGCACTGATCCTTGTGGTACACCACTTGGTACCTTAAACCTTGCAGACTCAGATCACCCATATACCACTTTCTGATATCTGTCAGTCAGCCGTCCCCTTATCCATGCTAATATTGTATAACCCAAACCCATTTTCTCCAATTTATGAATTTAGAGCCAGTTTCTTTTCATATTCAGACTTTGCTTTCCGTACACCAGTTTTGACTATTCTGGCATGTTGCTTATAACGATCATAACGGACGTCATCCGTTATGACGTTATGCAAACAGTATTCTTTCCTCATCGTCCTTTTCTTAGGAATCTCTTGCTTAATAAGATTACACATCCATTTGACTTCTACTGTATTTATTCTTCGAACTCTCGGGACATATTCTGATATCGCATCATTTAAGTATTGTTTAAATGCTTCGTCGAAATTCTTTCCATCCAGCAACCGATCCCATTCCACTGAACTCAGTGTACTCCTCAGTTGGTCATAATTTCCTGCTTTGAAGTTCAGCATGTAACCTTTTCTGAATGGAACATTCATAAACTTAGTATCTTCCCAAGTGAGTACCGCATGTCACCAATTGGAGGCAGAATAGTTACGTCCTTAACTGAAACTCCCTCTGCCACTATAATCAAATTTAACATTCTTTGACCTCGCGTTATTTCTGTCACATGCTAGTTAAGGAAGTTGTCCCTCAACAGCTCTTCTTTCACTATGCCTTATCCCATGTTAAACGGGGTTGGCGCACCAATCCTTAACCTTCCTCTTCCAAGCTCTCCGGTCCAGGTCGTCCTTCGGACTCCATCCTTTCTCCCTAAGATCCTCTGTCATCTTATCCCTCCACCTGAGCTTGGGCCTGCCTCTTTTCCTCCTTCCCTCCAACTCCATATACACCACTCGTTTACCAACATACTCCTCACCCTTCCTCTGTACATGTCCAAACCACCTCAGCCTACTTTCTTGTATCTTCTTGCCAATTGGTCCCACCTTAACCGTCCCTTTGATGTAGTCATTCCTTATCCTCTCCTTCTTTGTCACACCACTCATCCATCTCAACATCCGCATCTCTCTTCCTCTCCTGTGCCTTGGTTATAGGCCACGTCTTCGCACCATGGAGCATCGCTGGCCTCACCACCATCTTATAGAGCTTTCCTTTCCTCTTACAACTTACTCTCTTGTCGCACAGGACCCTGCTCATCTTCCTCCGATTCATCCAACCGCATGTTATTCGGTGCTGTATTTCCTCATCCAGGTCACCATTCCTCTCGACAACCGACCCAAGGCACTTGAATTTCTTCCCTGAAATTACCTTTCACCCTGGAGTCGTATGACGATATCCTCGTCACTCCCCGTTGATATATATTCAGTCTTCACCCGGTTAATTCTCATGTCGCTCTTCTCCAATGCCTTTCTCAACTCTTCCAGGGTATTTTCAAGCTTCTCTCGGGATGATTCGCATAGAACAATGTCGTCGGCAAACAGCATGCTCCATGGTGCCTCCTTCTTGACATCCTCCACTAGTACATCCATGACCAGGTCAAAGAGGTAGGGGCTCAGAGCTGACCCTTGGTGTAGCCTTACGACAATGGGGAACCCTTCTGTCATGCCGACACTAGACCTGACCTGAGTTTCTGTTCCTTCATACATCTCCTTCACCAACCTCACGTACATCTCCGACACCCCCTTTCTTCCTCATACACCTCCATACCTCCTGCCTGGCCACTCTATCGTATGCCTTTTCCAGGTCTATAAACACCATGTGCAGATCCACTTGCATCTTTCTATATTTCTCCATCAATCGCCTTAGCGCAAATGTCGCATCCATTGTCCCTCTTCCTGGCATAAATCCAAACTGCTCCTCACCAATTTTCGTTTCCTGCCGTATCCTTCCTTCAATTACTCTTTCCCATATTTTCAATGTGTGTGACATCAGTTTGATTCCTCCATAGTTGCCACAGTCTTGAACATCTCCTCTTCCTTTGTAGATTGGGACGAGAATACTTTTCCTCCATTCCTCAGGTATCTTTTCCTGTTGGGCTATTTTACACATCAGATCCCATAATATATCCATGCCCTCACTGCCCAAACTTTTCCACACTTCCCAGATATCTGGTCTTACCCTACAGCCTTTCCATTCTTTATTTTTCTCAGTACCCAAACCACTTCCTCTCTACTTATGTCTTCCACCGGTCTCTCGTTTTCCTCTCCATCCTCTCTCTTTCCTCTCTCTCGGATTCTCCTCATTTAGTAGTTTTCGGAAATATTCTTTCCATCTTTCTGTGATTTTGTCTTCCTCTTGTAATACTACTCCTGAGTCATCCTTTATCTGCTTGACTGATGTTATGTCTTTCGAGGCCTTATCTCTGGCTTTCGTTATTCTCAACAACTGAGCTTCACCGCCGTTTCTCTCCAGTTCTTCATAAACCTCATCAACTGCCCTCGCTTTCGCCCTTGCCACAGCTCTCTTTGCATTTTTCTTCGCTAATCTATGTCTCCTTGTCGCATCTAGTTCCACTCATGTCCCATTTTTTCTTTGCCTCTTTCTTTTCCTCGATCTCCAACTGCACCTCCTCATTCCACCACCATGCCTTCTTATCCTCAGGCGGTCCCTTTCCTGATGTTATACCAAGCACCTCTTCTCCAATTTTTCTAATATTCCGACTATTAACGTCCCACCATTCTTCCACATCCTCTGGTAACTTCATTTCTTTCAATATATTTTCTTTAAACTTATTCTTTGGGCCTTCCTCTTCCAATTTCCACCACTTCATTTTCCTCTGTATCTGCCACTTCAGTCTATTCTTCTTTTCCCCTTTTATATCACAGTCTACCACAACCAACCTGTGCTGTGCCGCTACAATTTCTCCATTAATCACTTTACAGTTTTTCACCTCCTTCAGATGTTTCTACGGCACATAATGTAGTCAATCTGATTCATTCTATCCCCACTCTTATAGGTTATCAGATGCCCAACTCTCTTCTTGAACCACGTGTTAGCTATAGCCAGATCGAAGGCCACAGTATATTCTATGATTTTGTTACCTTCTTCATTTCTTTCATCACTATTCCAAACCCCATGTACCCTTTCTTCACCGCTTCGTCGCCTTCCTACATGCCCGTTCAGATCTGCTCCGACGATCACTCTCTCACCATCAGAGATTCCCATTACTACTTGGTCAAGTTCTCTCCAGAATATCTCTTTCTCCTCCTCATCACAACCTACTTGTGGGGCGTAGCCACAAACTATAGTAGCCACACTTCCTCCCATCTCAAGCTTAACGCTGAAAATCCGATCATTCTTCTGGCACACCTCGCAGACCCTTAAGCTCCTTATCGATGATAATTCCAGCTCAGTTTCTTCCCTTCTCATTCACACCGCTATAAAACAGTTTATATCCCTACGCCAGCTCCTTTGCTTTATTGCCTTTCCACCTTGTCTCTTGCACACAGAGGATCTTCAGCTTCCTTCTTCTCATCATGTCCACTATCTCTCTACTCTTCCCATTCATCGTACCCACATTCAGCGACCCGATTCTTACTTTACACATACTCTCTTTCTGTTGGACTCGCTTCTTTAGCCGAACCCGTCCTTGGTTCAGTAGCCCTAGCCCACTTCTCACAGTCCTCGGGCGACAGAACTGCGTGTCGCTTACGGGAGACGCCCTAGCCGTGGTCCTTTCTCTGTTATCCAACATTTCATCCTGGGTTTTGGCATGGTTTTTTTTATGGCAGGATGCCCTTCCTGACGCCAACCCTCCCCATTTACATGTTTACATGTATAGACATGTAAGCAGCTCAATAAATGCATTTTCATTATTGTCATGAGATTCTACTGCTAACCAATCAATATTTGGATATTTAAAATCTCCCATTATGATTACTCTTTTCGCGTTCATCTTTTCTGTTTGGTGATGCATTTCTTCATCACTAGTAACCGATCCACCATCTGTAACAACACCCTACTATGTAATTAGCCTTGTTAGATTCCACCTCACATGAGATGACTTCAAACTCACTGACACATGAAATATTGTTAGTGGTATTACTACAATCATAGGACTCAACTCTAACTGGATTTAAGTCATCCAATATCATTAGATAATGCCCCCTCCTCTCCTATCCTCTCTATCCTTCCAAAAAATACTGTACCTATGGCACTCGATACCAGTTAGTAGGGCTGATTCTGATAACCAGGTCTCACTAATATCTACAATGTGAGGTCGTAACATGTTGACTAAGGCAAAAAAACGCTATCTCTTTTTTCTGATACTCGTAGCATTCTGTAGACATAATAATCTACCTTTTGGTTTTTTCTATTGTCTTGTCTCCTGACACAGTTGGAAAACTTGCAGGTCTCTATTATTCTCTGATGCCTTACACATGTAGACATCTTTGCACACATATTATTTGTCCGAACAGAACGAACACAAATCCTTGTCAACATTTCCATGACAAATCTCATTCCCGTCATTAACACAGTTATATAACATTGTCGCTCTTACACTCACATTCACACCATTCTTCCCTTTATGTACAATAATTTAGTTTCTCTGACTCTCTGTGTTAGGTTTCATACCAGTTATTAGTTTTTATAGAATCCTGATACCAAACGCATTCAGGTGTAAGCCATCCCTCTTATACAAATCCAATCTCCATCAAACATACTCCATACATCCAACAACTCAGATCCATTCACCCACTCAGATCCAACTCAACCTGGATCTTAGTTTTTTGGCGTGCGTCGACTAACTAACTGGTGCTATATGCTTGACCTACTACCCTACTAACTGGTGCTATGTGTGAGCGTGCACGCGCGCACATAGCCTACGCATCGAATCGTTCGCCATGATAGCCCTTCTTTTTAATTCATTTTTATCTGAGCGAGGTAAAATACTGACGCTTTTCACTTTCTCACTCTTCACTCTCTCTCCTCTTCCAACAACCCTGTCATGTCGTCTCTCCTACTAAATTTATATATATACTGATAATTTATAGTTGCTATTGTATAAGATTACATTTTTACTCTATTTATACCATAACAATAAATTATATATATTTACAATTTTTACTTTAATGTATTTAAGCACTGTAATTACCGCACTTATCTAATGAATGGATTTTTTTTCCTTTGTGTTGATCTCGGTTGAGACGTAATGTCTTAGCTTACATCATCAAAGCGCTTTAGTAAGCTTATCTGAGAATGACCGTTAGTTATTGTTTATTGGTTTAATTGTTGTGATAGACGCAGGCTGGTGTTTGGTAGGTCTGATATTCTCTACTTCCATGGGATGAGAAATTCATTCAAACGCAAACACGGGGAAGCCCCCCCCCCACACACACACACAACAATTGGAAATATCATCATGATGCGTCACTGAAGTGGAAAGCAGAACTAATATACGAGTGTTTCATTATGTTTGTAAGGTGTGTAGGGTGCGTATTTCTTGTTCATAGCATGTCCTTAAGACTCTTTTCAGGCTACTATAATTTGTAATGTTCCTTTATTCAAAAGGTAGTTTATTTAACGTCCTGGATGTAAAAGCTTCCAATGGCTTTTCTGTAGTGATTATTACATTTATATGTGATATAATTAGCTGTCTGAGGTCTTGTTATACGGTATGTATTTCTGTCTGTCCTGCAGTTGGCATCGAAATAATATAGAATAGCTGCATAATGTATTCATAGCTGTATGCTTATATGCATAATGCATATATAATAGCTCTATGCATAATGCATTCATAGTGCATCGCTGCATAATTGTATACATAATTGTATGCATAATTGTATACATATAATGTATGCATAAAGTGATTTGCTGTTAGTATTTTGTGTTCTGACATTGTGGTGTATATAAAGCCGATGTTGTCTCTTTGTTCCCAAAAGATCAGTTTTATCATTTTGTACTGTAATGATATTAATCTGTTTAGCTTGTAGTGAGCACAGAATGCATACATGGTTATAGCGTATCTAAGTACATTTTGGCATAGTGCTTTGTACAGTAATGTTTTCAGGTTTGCATGAACTATGCCTTTTACTTGTAGAGTTTGCTAGTTATTGTTCGGAGTTTGTTTTGTAGATGGGTAATCCAATTCATATCTGCATCGAAGTAAATTCCAAGGTATTGTGTTTTAAACCTGAGTTATGGTAGTCGTTTTATTGTTATGCGTGTATTTTATGTTGATGATTGGATGTTGGATGGTTTTATATATATATTATCAACTGGTTGAGCCAGTGGATTTCTGAATATCATTAATTTTGTCTTGTCAGAGTTTAGGTGTATGGAGTTTTAATGAGCCAGTCAATGAGCAGATTTATGCCATGTTGCATATTTGTTTGGGCTATGCTTGCATTATTATGGATTGATATTATAGCTATATCGTCTGCGAGTTAGAAGATCTTGGCTCTGAGAGGTAGGTCGTTGATTTTGTGCATATAAATGTTGAATAGAATTGGGGAGAACATAGCACCCTGTGGCACTCCTCGGGTTACCGGTAGCTCTTTACTGCAGTTTGACACGATTTTGACACAAGTGTGATATAATAATAATAATAATAATCCCCGAAGGAACACGGCCTTGTCGTGGCGGTGGGGCTTGCGTGCTTCAGTGATGTTGAGAGCTATTCTGGCAGTAGCATAGCTACCAGCAGTGCCACCCTTGTCAGACAGGTTTCAACTGAGGAGCCAGACTAACAGTGTTCCATCCCCCATCTTAATGGTGAAAAGGAAGAAGAGATCCATACCGGAGCAGTCGACGTCCGGGTCATCAACGACTGCGTCAGATGTGGGATCCTGGGCATCAAGCGACAAGTGGGTTAGAGAACCCAGTTTGCCTTGCTGGGCAATCAGGGCAGGAAGCTGAAAAACGTCTGGAAGAAACAAAACGTAAAAAATGGACTGTATAAGAAAACAGAGAAGTTATGAAATGTTTTTACAGATCGACACCAGAAAAACGAGGTTTCAGAAAGCGTTTGCATTTAATTTGGAAACAAAAATTCCCAGAATCTGCAATAACAGAACAAAGACTTATGGACCAAAAGAATTTCATTTTCCGTAACAAAATATTTACTGAACTAGAGCTGCTAGAGTTACGTAATAAACCAACAACTCCAGTAACAGCAAATCATCAGGAAGTAGCTATATCAAACTTTGGAATTCAACTCAGTAAACATCAAGCTGACGACATACCTTAGATGTTTTGACAGAAGTGCAGTGTAAAATGAAGTCATGGATATTGGGATATATGGACTCCATAAATGGCCGTATAAGACTACCACCATTAAAAGCTTTACAATAATCTAAACCAGTGGTTCTCAAACAGGGTGCCGCGAAATTTTGAATCGTTTATTTGAAAAAAGTAAAATATTCAATTGCCACAAATAACTAAATCAAAAACAAAAAAAAATTATATTTTGATTTTAATGGATGAAGTGTATATAAAAATTATAATTTTTTGTATCACTCATATTATATCCTGGGATTTCATTAGATCACCACGTGTCGTAGTAACTAGATATGTGACGGCACATAAATACTGTGGAAAATGAACTAATGAATGGTTAGTTGTCCTGCTGTCTGTTTTAGTATTTCTCTGTTCAGTGTGACAAGTATTATACATGATCATTTTCCCTAAACAAAAATCATGAGTCTTTTGTCATCGGTGAAAATAAACAAAGTCGTTAAATTCAGTGAGTAGAGGTTTTTCTTATTGTTATATATTCCAACTATAACGAGAGACATCGTAAACAAATGTTTTTCCTTTTTCCATCCGGAAAAAAAAGTATTTATTTGAAATAAATTTTAAAATAAAATATTAAAGTTACATACGCCCTTCAAAAGCATGAATAATTTTTTCCTTAAAAAAAGAAGTGAAGATTCTGACGATCAAGAAATGTCTACTTGTAGCAAAGCTAACGAACCAATTCGCACTAATAAATTATCAAAAAGTGATACTTGCATTAATGAAGATTTGACTATTTTTAACGTTCAGCAACAAAAAACCACTAATGAAATAACAGAAACAGAAAGAATAAGTTCATGTAAAAAGGGAACAATTAAAAAGAATGTGAAAACTTGTTTATATCAAGAGAGCTATCTAAAAATGGGATTTACGTGGTGTGGTGATAAATTAATTTCCAGACCTAAGTGTATTTTTTGTGGTTTGGTTCTATCAACTGAGGCTATGGTTCCTAGCAAATTATTGCGACATTTCTCCACAAAACATGACAACTTGTCGAATAAAAATTCTGAATATTTCAAAGGGTTAATAAGATTACAAGAAAAACAAAACTTTTGTTTTGTAAGAAAGTTTACAATTTCCGACCAAGTTCAAGAAACCAGCTATTTAGTCGCTGAAATAATTGAGAAGGAAATGAAGCCTCGTACTACTATCGGCGAAACCTTGATTCGTCCGACCTGTTCAGCAATTGTGAGAACAATTTTTGGTACTGAGGCAGAAGAAGAAGAAATAAAGAAGATTCCATTATCAAATGATACTATGAGTAGACATATTAATGATCTGTCAGTCGATATTGAAAAGTCATTTATAACCAAAATAATCGAATCAAAATTTTTCAGTTTGCAGTTGGATGAGTCAACTGATATTGGTGGTAAAGCACACTTTCTTGTTTTACTCGATTCATCGAAGATAATAATATTATCGAAGAATTTCTATACTGCAAGGAATTCGAAAAAACTACGACGGAAAAAGATGTTTTTGATATAATGAACACATATTTTATACAAATGGTCTATCTTGGAAAACCTGTGTGGGTATATGTACAGATGGTGCACCTTCTATGGTTAGAATTACAAAAGCTTTGCTTTTGTAATTCTAACCATAGAAGGTGCTTGTTTCCTTTTCTACAAAAGAAAATGAGAACATTATAACTACTCATTGCTTCATTCATCGTGAATCATTGGTGGCAAAGACTTGGAATTAAAAAGTGTATTAGAAGAAATCATTCAGATGGTTAATTATATCAAGGCCAGATCATTAAAATCTAGAATATTTTCAGGACTATGTGAAGAGATGC
Source organism: Typopeltis vanoorti (assembly GCF_054136105.1). Classification (NCBI taxonomy): domain Eukaryota; kingdom Metazoa; phylum Arthropoda; class Arachnida; order Uropygi; family Thelyphonidae; genus Typopeltis; species Typopeltis vanoorti. The sequence continues at coordinate 11,955,271 of NC_143550.1, forward strand.
AATCTCATTACAAGAATCTACTTCTTCATACAGAAGTAAGATGGCTTTCAAAAGGTCGCGTATTGGATCGTTTTTTTGAACTTAAAGATGAAATATTAATGTTTTTCCAAAATGAAGACAAACCAGAATTCTATAAATTATTACAAGATGATTTTTGATGTTCCAAACTAGCCTATTTAACAGACATATTCGATCATCTGAACAAGCTGAACTCCAACATGCAAGGGAGAAATGAGAATATTTTGACATCTACAAATAAAATTAAAGCTTTTATAGATAAAATAAAAATGTGGAAGATAAAAGGAAGCACCAGCAATGTAGAAATGTTCCTTAAAGCTGCCTCTAGAAAATGTAAGAACACTGATCTGCAAAAGCTTATTTACAGTCATTTAACATTGTTAGAAGAAAAAATTGATCATTATTTTCTAGACATTTCAGTCAATTTATACGATTGGATTCGAAATCCATTTGTAAAAACAAGGCCTAATAACAAAGAAATATGCAAACAACACCAGGCACATATTTCATATTAAGTTCATATTTTATTATCTGAACCTTTATAATAGCTTTGGGGTTGTTTGCAAATAAACCAATTTAGTTTAAATAAAATCTGTTTTCTTTAAACACGCTTTTCTTCATATCTTTAGTATCTGTAATATCAATTTATTTATGGGTTATATATGCGAGTCTATCAGAATCAATTAATCGGCACTTTACTCTCTATAAAAAGCAAATAATACTAGGGGTGCCGTGAAATTTATTTATTGATTTTAGTGTGCCGCCAGACAAAAAAGTTTGAGAACCACTGATCTAAACTAAAACAGCTCCTCTTAGATGCAAATGCTGTAATTGAAACCATCACATCCAACAGAATAAAGGAAACAAATTAGATCCTATACAGCACAAGCTATATTATTTCAGTGAAGCTTGGTTGCAAACCGAAAGAGAAAAAGCCGTGGATGAAACAATCTTCACCACGGAAAATCCGGTTAGAACGAAAGGTCAACAAACTTCGAGCTGATATAAGCAGCTTAAAGAGTTTTAAATAAGGACGGCTGAAAAATAATAACATCAAAAGAACTGATTAACACATATAATTTGGCCAACAAAATAATTGCTGAAGTTACCGAAGAGCTAAAACAAAGAATTACAGCGACTGCACAGAAAATTTAAAGATATGAAACAAGGATAAACCAATATGTACAAAATATGCAATTTCGACAGAACCACCGTCAGTTCTTTCAGTCTCTCCAGAGAAATACAAATACAAACCATCATTCACCAGCAAAAGAAGAAACACTCAAATTTTGGAAGTCAATCTAGGATAATCCTATTGAACACAATAAAGATGCTTCATGGATTAAGGAAATAGAAAATAAAAAAACAAATGCAAAATGTCATTATCACTAAAGAAATGGTCAGTGCTTAAGCCAGAAAATTAAAAAACTGGAGTGCACGTTGCAAAGACGAACTACATGAATTTTGGTTAAAATATCTAACCAGTCTACATGAAATGGCAGAGTAATTTAATTATTTGTTGCAGTCATGCTCAGTGGAAGACTGGATGATATCTGGGTGAACTTTTCTCTTCATGAAAGATAAAGATAAGGGTGCAGACCCAAGTAACTATCGTGCAATAACATGCCTATCAACTATGCTTAAGCTGTTCACTGCAATCATAGCAAATTCCATATACTACTAATTATCAGATAATCATATTTATCTGATTGAACAAAAAGGCAATTTTCAAGTATCTAGCGATACAAAAGACCAGATCCTTATTAATAAAATGATTCTCAGAAACTCAAAAAGAAGAAAAACTAACTTAAACACGGCATGGATAGACTTCAAGAAAGCATTCGATTCCCTCTCACACACTCCTGGATCCTAAAATCACTACAAATATTTGGAATTAGCAAAAACATATGTTCTTTTCTGGCTGCTGCTATGAAATCATGCAAAACAACATTAATGGTGAAGAATGAACGATTTGGAGATATCAGCATTACACGTGGAATTTTCCAGGATGATTCCTTGTCACCTTGCTCTTCAACATTTCTTTGATACCTTTATCTTCTGAACAAAACAAAACTTGGTTATGAAATTCCTAAATGTAATATTAAAATTTCCCATCTGGTTTATATGGTTGACTTAAAGTTATATAGAAAATCGGCCCAGCAAATAGATTCTTCATTGAACACAGTTCGTATTTTCAGTCAGGACACAAAAATGGAATTTGGTTCAGATAAATGCGCAATTTTATCTATAAAAAAAGAAACATCAATGACACTAGCAGTTTTAATTTTGATCAAGAGAAATATATAAAAGCAATTTCAGCTGACAAACACTATAAATACCTAGGAATATTAGAATTCAAAGACATTCTCCCCTCGAAAGTTAAACCACATGCAGCATCAGAATATATCAAAAGAGTTATAAATATTCTGAAAACAAAACTAAATGGATTAATCGCAATTATAGCAATGAATTCTTGGGCTATACCAGTGATCCGATACACAGCTGGCATAATAGATTGGACAATACAAGACCTGGACAAACTGGACCTCAAAACTAGAAAACTGATGACTATGCATCATGCGCATTACATCCACGAAGTGATGTTGACCGGTTGTACCTACCGAGGAGAATAGGTGGACGGGGTCTGCTGAAAGTGAAACAGACTGTGGAAGAAGAAGAAATTGGTTTAGGAAATTACTTCGACAATAGCTCTGAGCCATTGCTTCAAGCAATTACACAAGAGGGCCTTCGAAAAGCAACAGGAAACAAATCCGATTACAAAAAGGAACAACAAAATATCCGATATGTGCGCTGGAAAAATAAACCCTTGCATGGCCAATTTCTTGGAGAGACTGAGGAAAAAATTGACATGAACAAGACATGGCAATGGCTACAACACGGATACATTAAAAAAGAAACAGAAAGATTTATTCTAGAGCTCAAGAACAGGCATTACAAACTAATGCAATCAAAGCAAAAATTTTGAACATCAATAATAACAACGAATGAAGATTATGCGATCATAAAGATGAGACTGTACAACATCTAATCAGTGCCTGCAGCAAAATAGCTCAAACACTATAAATACCGTCATGATCAAGTGGCCCAAATAATTCATTGGCATGTATGCCAAAAATATGCTTTCCTACTTCCGATAACTGTGGCAGCATAAAATTGAGTCTGTATTGAAAAACGAAACAGCAAAATTTTCTGGGACTTTAGAGTACAAACTGATCGGCATTTGGAACACAATAGACCTGACATCACACTTATCGAACATCGACAAGTTTGGATTAGTAATATCGCAGTACTCAGTGATAACAACATTAACAACAAAGACCTGGGAAAAAATTACTGAATATCGAGATCTGACAATCGAAGTTGGCCGACTGTGGCTTAAACACATCAAATTTATCCCAATACAGGGTGTTCGGGATAAATTTGACATATTTATAATTAATTATATTTTTCCGTAAGTTACATGTATTAACACACACTTCTCTTCATTTAAAAGTTTGGACCCTTCTTCATTCATATACAAGATGTCAGAAAGGATGGATAGCTGGAACCCACCTGAATCATGGAAGAGAATAACTTGTACATATATCTACTTAAAACTGCTCACTCTTGGGGCGCTCACAGCCACCTGTGGCAATTTATTCCACTCATTCACCACTCTCCAAGTAAAGAACTTAGTCCGCACCGCACTCTTAGAAAACTTTCAAGTGTGACCCCGTTCTCCCCGCCAATTCCATGTATTGAAAAATTTCTCTATGTCACTCTTATAGAATCCCTTTAGTATCTTATGAGTTTCTATCATATCTACAGGGTGTTCGGAATAAATTTGACAGTTTCGTAAGAAAAAAGAAAATCTTCTTTGTATCTATTAAATTTAATGAATTGACAAAAAAACATTACAGGCAGAGTTAATTACAATACTATCAACAAGATTTACTCAAAATAACCACCATTAGCATCGATCACAGCTTCAATTCTGCTTCGGAACCTCGAACAAGCTGATGCTACAGTCTCCCTGGGAAGGGCCGCAAAAACTGTTTTAATTTTATCCATTAACTGGGCTTTTGTATTACTGGAAGTGCGATTGGTGTCTTTTTCAACTGCGCCCCATACAAAATAATCCATGGGGTTAAGGTCTGGGGAGTTTGGAGGCCAAACATTTGGACTGGTGAAGTCGTAGAAATTTTCAAACAACCATTTTTGACTTTTCCCAGAGGTGTGGCAAGGGGCCGAATCCTGCTGCCATACATACGGCATACCATTGGCTACCCTTGTTATCCAGGGCTTGACTACAGTTAGCAACTCCACGAACAAAGCCCGAATTCCAATGCCAGGGTTCTTCAACACCTGTTCTTGCAGATTTGCGAGGAATTCTGCTGTACGAACGCAATCAGATCGTCTGCTAGGGATCTTTCTTCTTGCTACATCCTCGTAGTCACCATTGCAAGTCTCTAGTTCATGCCTGATTGTTTTTACTGTATTCAGGGAGCATTGGGCAGCAGTCGTAATATCCTTATTTTGATGGCGGGCACGAATCATCATGATACAAGTTATTCTCTTCCATGATTCAGGTGGGTTCCAGCTATCCATCCTTTCTGACATCTTGTATATGAATGAAGAAGGGTCCAAACTTTTAAATGAAGAGAAGTGTGTGTTAATACATGTAACTTACGGAAAAATATGATTAATTATAAATATGTCAAATTTATCCCGAACACCCTGTATTCTCCTCCGCCTGTCAACTAAACTTTGAACCCAAACCCTTAGTCTATTATCAAAAGGAAGATCCCACAGACCTGTCTCTGAGGGCTATCCACCGCCTTCCGACCCCCAAATCTGAGTACATAGTTAGCCGAATTAATAGCTTTATATAGAATGACAGTAATCTCCCTGTTTTTACTTGTCAATGCGTTTTTCAGCATTTAACTAATGCTCTGAGCTATTTTGCCAACTCAGTATGTCTGTCCTCTGAATTTCAAATCTCTATTGACCATCATCTCTAGATATCTAGCCTCATCAATTTTCTGTAAATTAGTACCATCAATATGGTACGAAGTATGAATCTTTTCATACTGAATCTTTACATTACATTACATTTTACAACATTGAGATGATAGACATTGTATTTTTCCCACATTGCCAGTTTATTTAAATCATCCTGTAAGATAACTACATCACCTTTATCAACTATTGCCTTCCTTAGTTTTGCATCATCGGCAAACAACTGAATATATCCCTTCAAATCTTCCGCTATGTCATTACTGTACAAATTAAAGAGTGCAGTGGACAACTACACTAGTCATTCTCATTAGCATTGATTCCACTTCACCATACACCGCCGGTGATGTCGGTCTGTTTATCTCCCCCATCCATGGGCAACCAGGCTCATATACATTTCCATTTGCTACAACTTATGTAATATTTTTTCCATGAGGTATTCTATCAAATGCCTTTGCAAAGTCCGGCAGTATCATCGTGTAGCCATTTCCTTTATCCATTATTCTGTCACCTCATTATAAAATGTGAATAAATTACTGAGGCAGGATCTAACTTTTGTAAAGCAATGCTGACTCACTATAGAGTATCATATTCCCATCCACCCATTCCATAATTTTAATTTTAGCCAACATTTCTAATACTTGAACTACCACTCCAGAGATACTAAATGGTCTGTAATTTGCTGCTTCTGGTTTGGAGCCTTTATGTAATTTAACGATCTTACCTTTTTTTCCACTTCCTTGAAATCTTGCCAGAGGTGAGCCTTAGATTAAATAACTTCCTCAGAGGCACCAATTGACACACCGTCCAGTTCCACTGCTGTTTTCACATTGATACTTTTCAATATACTGAGTATCTCTAGTTCAACTACCTCAAAGCTCATATCAGTCTTTGTCATCTCAGTAACTGGAAAGTCACCACACGGAATGTTGCAGAGTGATCACTTAGTAACTGAACCTCCTCTTCTTCTTCTGTCACACCACACAAACGAAGTGATTTAGGGATTTCTGGAAAAAAAAATTGAAATTTTATCCCTAATACTTTTAGCTTAATGAATATGACACTACGGTCGAGGTTATTCCCGATCTAAAAAATATGAAGACAACCACTTCAGGCATTTCACTCGTAATGTGTCACTTACAGTAATCAGTCATGAAGTGGAATAACACATTATGTATACATCCACTGATATAAAATAAAAGTTAAAATTCTGCGATGTCTCTCTCTCTCTCTCTCTCTCTCTCTCTCTCTCTCTCACACACACACACACACACACACACACACACACACACACACAGAGAGAGAGAGAAAAAAGCGAGAAAAAAAAACATTTACTGTGATTAATTTGCATCACGAAAGCCAATCTGTCTCGTCCTTTCTTTATGGCAGTGAATATAAAGAAATATGATTTCGAAATCAGTAATCTTCACTAACCAGAACCTAACTGAAAATGTACGGAAAATATCGATATGGATTGGATGAGTGCAGAATCTAGTCACTTCCTCAAAGACTAATATAATTATTACTACACAAGTGAATTCAAGTCACCTAGAAACTCTGCAGAGGTCGAACAGTGATGCACAGTAAAGTGATAACTTTCCGATTCCATCCAATAATCAAGACGACATTCCATGTAAAATCAAAATCATTATAGCTGACCCCATCTCCAGATTATTTTTTGTTTGGATTTAAAAAAAATATAACCTCGATGAACCTTTCGCATCAAAATACATAATTAAAAATGTAACTCCTGTTAAAATCCATTCAATAAGCCATGCATATAAACAGCTATTTAGAAACGAAAAGAAAAATTATTTCACATGGTATATTCCGGTAACTGGACCACATATTTTTAATAAGCTATATAAAACACAATGAATTAATAAAAGACCCGACAAGTTTCGTAAGTCGTTTGACTTACATCTTCAGGGGTAAAAGGTAACTTAAAGTTTAAAACACAAGGAAAGAGAAATTATTAGTAATAGTTCATGCTATACTGTCGTAGCTGTCTGACTATTCATAAAATTAAAAATCGGAATGCAGATTCAAAGCAGTGCTGAATTTAAACAATGCTGGATGATGCCACGTTCTGTTGTTCACGTTCATGATGTCCGAGGTAGGACTGAGGTATATTTTTTTATTAAAGCTGACCAAACTTAGTAGAGAATTAATCCTGGATTTTCATTGCATTGTGTTGGTATTTTAAGCATGTTTGCAGCTTCTTTAAATTTCCTTATGTAACAGTTTTTTTTTCTAAGTACGACATGTTTGTTTTCTGCCCGGGTCCATTGTGGTCAGTGGAAGTGGTGTGGAAAGCTAGACCTGATATGTATTCCCTTCTGTTTTGCACATCCTTTTAGTGTTCGTTCATGAGAATTTTCCCAGATCTTCCTGTCTGTCCTACGTAGCAGAAGCGGCAAGAACAATAAATTTTGTAAACACCTGGTTTTTTTAAAGGATGTTGTGGAGGTTTCGGGGGATGTAGAAATCTAGAAATTTTTTCCAGCGGCAGAAAGGCTACTTTGATCTTATATCTGTTAAGTCATTTAGCCATCTTTTCTGTAACATTTTTGATACATGGAAGCGCGATAGCGTTTTTGAAATCTTGTTTCTGAGAGATGCTTGTAGCAGGTGTGTGGAGAATTTTTTTGATAGTCTTGGTTTCATAACCATTCTTTTGAAAGATCTGTGTTAGATATTATAATTCTTCATTTCTCTGTTTTTCTGTACTGAAAATGTTATACGCTCTGTCCCTTAGGGTTTTTATTAGACCTATTTTTTTGCGAAGGGTGGTGGTGTGAGGCCGCATTAAGAAATCTTCCTGTGTTGGTGGGTTTTCTATATATTGAGAAAGAAATTTTATTATCCTTTTTATTGACTTCTAATAGAATGTCTAGAAAAGGCAGTTTCCTAAGTCCTTCTTGTTCTAAAGTAAATTTTATATTATTATGCAAATTATTTAGGTAATCTTTGAAAGCAATGAGTTCATCTGTTGTTCCTGGCTATATGATAAATATATTGTCTACACAGCGTAGCCATATTTTTGGTTTTCTTTGATAATTGTTTAAAGCATTATTTTCAAAAATTTTCTATAAATAGGTTAGCTAAAACCGGAGAGAGGGAAGAGCCCATAGCCAATTCTTCTTTTTGTTCCCAAAATTTTTCTTGATACATGAAAAAAGTATTATTTATACAATGTTTATAAAGATCTTTATAAAGAAAAATTATTTACTCAATATCCAATCCGTCTCTGCTTTAATGTTGTCAATTGTGAATACCCTTTTCATGCGATAAACAACGCAATAATCAAATGGCGAGATATCTGAGAAATATGGAGAGAGCATAAAGCTGTTGAACTTACCTCTAGGTCTCTTGAGCAGTGTAGAGCTTGGTAGTTTTCTGAACCAAGCCCCTTCCTGTTGTATAGATTTCCTTGGTACCAGCTTTATTCAGCAATACTCAGTAAAATATTCTGTTAGTGAGTTGTGATCATCTATGAGTTAGTTAAGCGGTTTCTGGATGTTTCCAATGATGTAATCGTTTTGTGTTACCTTGTATAAATTACTTTCCGTTGCCTAATCATCGAGTATAAAAAAGAGTCGTTTCTTGTTATCATCCGAAAGCAGTGACGAACAATTTGATAATCTGAAATTTCTTGTCGGCTGTGTCTATGTTTTAGATACACGACACAGTTGAGCGACAACTTGCTGCGTTTTTCCAGCAAATTGGAAAAACGGAGCAAGTTGTCGACCAATGGCTCACCAAACCATGGATTCTGGGATATCATGTTGTTCTGCCATTTTTAACAAATTAATGGGTGTAGGTGACACAAATTTACAATTGAAGTGATAGTTATGCACTGTGGAAATGAGCGCAACAAGTCACGCTTTTAAACCCTCCCCCCCCCACATGCTAATACGGCTAAGACACGTTTCGACTAGTCTTAACGTGATTTTGTACGCAGTTGCGTGTTCTATACTGTTGTATATTAAGAATTTAAAATAAATGTATTACGTTTGAAAATTATTTTCATAACGTTATAATTTATAATTCTCATACAAGAAACTTTCTCAAATAACTGTAATTCAAGCAGCTAGTTTTTCGTGACTTTTTCGCTGTTTTACCAAATTGCGCTACATTCTTACCCTTGACAGATATAAATCCACACCTTCATACCGTGAATTACATGGACAGCGTATTTCAGCATGTAGGTGTATTATTTATCTTAACCAAAATATGCCCTAATTGTTTTGAGCAGTATATTTACTTAGGAAGAGCCTCCGTAGTCAGACGAAGCCCTTTGATCGAAAACACCCGTGTTCGATTCCCTTCCAAGTGGTGAGGAACTCTTATCTGCCGTCTTTAAACTAAAGGTTAATCAGCCGGTCTCATACGGAGGTAAGGGTGGTTTTTTACCCAGAAACTCCGGTTTTTTGTCCCAAAGAAGAAGCAAACCGGCCCATTGAACACACGTATCATACAAATTCTTCCCCTCCCAGCAAAGCCAGACTGCGACAATCCTGGGGTTTCCCACAGTCGCATAATCCTAGCGGCTCCTACACCAAGTGGGATAAAAACACTATAAAGAGAAATATATACAGTATTTTCTTAGGAATATCTGCTCGTTTTTCATACAAGAAACATCCTCAAGTAACTGTAATCCAAGCAGCTAGTTTTTCGTCACTTTTTGCTTTTAACCAAATCCCACTACGTTCTTGCTCTTGACGGATGTAAATCCACACCTGCATACCATGAATTACATGGACAGTGTATTTAAACATCATGTAGGTGTATTATTCATCTTTTTAGCTCTAGCGAAATATTGTCCGTTTATCGACCACAGTTCGTTTCTTTTTATCTTGCACACAGTAATGCCTTTTTTTTGCTGTAATTAGACAATTTAATTTTTAACTAAAACTCTTTATGCTGTTTCCTGAAGGGAATTTAAAGTACGTGGGATGAGATCAATGTTCTGATTCAAAATACAGTATTTGTTTTTGTTGCAATGTATAGGAAAGGGATTTGTGCATCAAAGAAATCAAATATATATATTTTTGAAGCACAGAATATATATATTTTATAAAGAAAATTATATATGTATATATATATATATATATATATATATATATATATATATATATATATATATATATATATATATATATATATATATTCACATCACATCTTCATTACCTTCCCTATGTGAAGGACTATGCTGCGGCTCTTCTGGTGTAGCTTTTGTTTTTTTCATGAAAATGTCGCATGTGCTCTGCTTATTCCTCTTCTTCTTTTCATCATAAATTTGTTTATAGTAAGCAAACGCACCATGTGCTTTCCTTTCTACTAATAAGTAACGTTCAACTTTGGGGTCCATGTCTTCAACCATTTTGAGAACATCGCTAACTGCAGAGAACATTTCTGCAAGACCATTCACTTTTTAATTACTTCTTCTTGTTTCTCTTTTTCCTCTTCCATTTCTCATTTTTGTTCCTCTTCTACAACACGTTGTTCCTCTAGTTCAAACAAGTCTTCTTTGGTCAACTCTTCAGGAGCACTTCCTGTGAGTTGCACTATGTCGTCATCATTCAGGTTGTTTGCTAGGCCCACTATTTCTTCACTCAATTTACAAAGGTCTTCATTTCTTTCAAAACTTCCAAATCGTGCACAAACCTTTTTAATGGCTTTTTCCATATGACACAGCAGTATGGGTGACGGTTTGAACAAGATCAAGATCAAGATAGGATAAGGAATCGTGACGTGATTGATTACTTATTTCATGATGTCATTGTGGGCATGACGTTATATTTGGAATGTTAGGAATTTCCTTGGGGGCATATGTGTCAGTGACGTGAGTTCTTGTATTTTGGTTCCCGTATGGAATGATGAGTGATGGTAAAGATAACGATTCGTGTTGTGATTGGTGGTGCACTTCTGACAAGATCAAGATAAGATAAGGGATCGTGACGTGAATGTTTGTTGTCGTTATCAGATGAAGAAAAGTGACGTCATTTGTTAGTTGTAAATAAGTGATGTTGTTGTTGTTTTATTTACATTTACATATTATTTACAAATTGTATTTACTGAATCTAACATACAGAAAATAAATAAAGTGAAAAATATAAGATTATTCCAATGCTTGTGGAATTGCCATCATGTGGTTTTTGACAATGTGACTCTCATCTGAAAGTTAATTTTCATCTGGTGATCATTGGGAATTTATTACTGTAGTAAAAATTAAGGATTGCATATTTATTTTTTTAAGCCAATACATATACTTCTGTGAATTATTAAAATCACAGAATCTTTCATTATTTCCAAAAGCATTTAAAAGTACACGTTATGTTTTCACGTTTTGGGTTTCTAATTTCATTTAAATCAACAACAGGCCTCCCTATTAACCTCATTAATGTTTTTGATTTTTCTCTTCCTTTGGCAAGTAATATTTGATATTTGCATGTTGATTCCATCATCCAATTTCTTAGTTTGTCCAGAGATAGTTAACCAATTTCCCACTTCAGCTGATAGTTATATTTTATTAACCAAGAATTCTGTTTTTTAACTCTTTCAGGTAATTCTTTGCAACTCCAAGGTAAAATTTTTGTCAATGCATATCTTACAATAATTCCATCAGAAATACAAATTTCTTTATGAAATGAATTTGAAGTCTTATTGAAAAGAAATTTGTAATCAATTATCCCAATGATAACTGAAAATTCGTATTTTTCACCCACTCTTGATTTTTTCATAATCGTTTTCCTTCATTCTTCTTCTTCTTCTTCTTAGATTACTTCATAGGGCACCACAATAAATAGTTATTTATTATTATTATTTCACTAATTATTAGATCTGATCATATATTTTATGTTAGCTTTCTGTTACAAAATTCTAAACAATTAGAACTTTTCACAAAGAAACTGTTAAAGAATTTTGTGGCTCAGCCATTATTTTTACATTACCAAACACAAACCACCACAACACAAAACAGCAGCTGCAGTGAATGAATGATTATCTTATATCCAAAGTCATTTGACTCTATGGTATTTTCTTATAGTACTGTTTACACTTACCATGTCCTACCATCACTGTTCCTTCAAAAATGAACCTTTTGCACAGATGACTCAATGACATGTTTTCACATGCTTCTGGATATACTGTTGGTATGTTTTTATCTTACTTTGTGTGAGGAAAGGTAAAATTTGTATGTGTTATCTGGAGAGTACAAACATTTTTTCTATACCACTCTTAAGTGTTTAAGTCACGTTTTTGGGTTAATTATCTGCTATATCTCTGTAAAACAATCAAATTCTAACATATTGGATTTTCGATTATGTGAACGAATGTTTTCAGATAACACAAACAATGTCAATAGAAAGCATTAGACAATTTCTAAAATAACCAATACATGGATATCAGTTTTCAACACTTTTTCCCAACCTGGCATTAATTTCACAGTAGTGATTTTGTTTTAAATAATTAAACAGAATTGCATTAAGGTACAAAGTTGTGGATTTAAATATCAAGTTCTAATCAGAATAACTGAATAAAAAATTCACTGTGGAAAATCACAACAACAAAAGCACACATCTTTGTTCATTTAAGTTTAGAAATGCATATTTTATTTTGCTGAATTATTATTTACAAGTATATTCACTGAGAAAAATTCTAAACATGTGATTATCTAAAAATAGTTCACGATATTTAGTTTAGACTTTTAAAATTTTCCAAAGAGTTCAATGAATAAAATTTTTGTTACTCACTGTTTCTTGGTTACATTACATCAAAATAGCAGGTGATGCAAAAAAGTTTTTAAAGCAGATACCATGGTAACAACACTTCCATACATTTGATATTCTGTCAGTCTGAGAATGACACCATGCCTCCCTAAACATTCTGTATATTCTTTTGTCACCAAATATACACAAACAGTTTTTGTAAAATGTTTGTAAATGTCCCAAAATAAAGAATCTTTATCGAATTGGATAAAATCTTGAAAGTCTAATTTTACCATTATTGAATTTAAATGATTAGTGATAATTTTCCCCATGATACGAATAGCTGGTAATTCAGTTTCCAAAAATAGTAAATGATTATCAATGTCGTTTATTTTTGGTGAAAATTCTCAGCTTCTTCACAACTAATAGAAAAAACTTTACTACATCTGCTCCTGTATCATCAAGTATTAGTTCGCCATCTGGCATTTCAGAATATAACAATCCCCGAGATCTATTTCATAGTCAACTGTTCTTTGCAAGTAGCCGAGGATATCAGACCACTTCCTGCATAACTTCTCTCAAGTGGTCCTGGTTAAATATATCACAGTGTACATGTCTTCTAAAATAATAATCGGTTTCCATCCTTTTAAAGCTAGGTGAAGAGTTTTGTCTCATGCTATTTTCCTGAAGAAAGAAAATTTCAATGACTTTTGTGGGCCACCCATTATTTTACTTTACTTTCCTGGATACAAAATACCACAACACAATATGATAGCTGCACAAGACGAACGAATTGGCATAACTGGAAAAACATTTGACTTGTTTGTTTTTCCATATAGTAATGTTTACCTGACCCTTAACCCTGACCGTTCCTTCCAAAATGAAACTTTTGCACAGATGATTCACGGACATGTTTCTACATGCTGTTGAATATGATGTTGATGTGAGATTATCTTACTTTGAGACATCATAGGGTAAATCTTATCTCTGTGGCTCGAAGGGTATTCCGTATTATTTGTCCTTATTATCTTAAGTATTTTATCCTCAAAATGTGTTTTTGATGTTAGACCATGTGACTATTTCTCTCACTCATATGTCCGAAATTGTTGGGATGGGGAAAAAATAGCATTAGGTGGTGGAAGTGAAAAGGTCGTCAAGAGGGTGACAGAGGTCTTCCCTGCAATGCTCCCCCATCTCAACCCCTAAACCCATCATCCCCCTATTCTACACACTCTCTTACAGAAGATGTCTGCTCAGGCTAGTGGAGATGAGGGAGCTCATCATTTGCGAATATCTTTTAGTGATGTCACCTCCAACTGATACTGATAACTTTGGAGAAAAAAAATAGCAATTGGTGGTGGAAATGAAAGGGTAGTCAAGAGGGTAATAGAGGCCTTCCCTCTAATACTCCCCTCACCCCCTCTCTTCCAGGAAATGTCTGCTCAGGCCAGCTCATCATTTGCAGATATCTTTTGGTGATGTCACCTCCAACTGATACTGATAAATTCTGGAAGAAAAAAAATTAAAAAACTCATTTTTTTATTTTTTTCCCTCCTTTTTGACGTTATGCCCACAATGGCGTCATCAAATAAACAACCAATCACGTCACGATTCCTTGTCTTATCTTGATCTTGATCTTGGTCAAACCATCACCCATACTACTTGCCACTCACACATTGAGAGGTCACTTCGTCCCAAACTACAGCAATATTTTTAATAGCGTCATAAATATTGAATGCTTTCCAGAATTTCATGAGAGTCTGACCGTTTCCTTCATTAGTAGAAATAGCTTGTGAAAAAATGCTCCTCAGATAATAAACCTTAAGCACTACTAGAACTCCCGATTCATCGGTTGGATCAATGAAGTAGTTTTTGGAGGGAGAAACATGACCTTGATCATGGTGAAGATCACCACTATAAGACGGATGACCTAGTGTATTGTCTAGAATTAATAACATTTTAAATTCTATATTTTCTTTCACACAATAGCTTTTTATTTCACTCGCATAACAGTTGATTAATGCATCCTCTAACAATTTTTGAGTCATTAACGACTTATTGTATGTCCGCTAGTGAACTAGAAGAGTATGCTTCCTAATTTTTTTGAAGCCTCGTGGATTTTCACTGTGCCATATCACAAATGGTTTCAGTTTATATCCAGCCATATTAACCCCTAACAGAATTGTAATGCGGTCTTTAAGATCTTTGAAACCAGGCATAGATTTTAACTTTTTGTGGATTTTTGTCCATTCTGGCATTTTTTTTGGAACAAGGAGATCATATCCATATTAAATATTTGCTGTGGCAAATAATTTTCCTTCGTAATAATTTTATCCAATTTCTCCACAAATTCCTTGGCAGCCAAGCATCGGGACTTGCAGATCCACGTACATTTCACATTATGCAGTGCAAAACGCTGCGTGAATCTCATGAACCAACCGGAAGAAGGGTTGAATTCGTAGTCGTAATCGGGCCCTGCTTTCTCCTTCAACATGTTGAAGAGACTTAGTGCCTTAGCGATTATTGTCCCAGCGCTAAGGAGTATGTGCTTTTGGTTCAGGTGCTCTCATAATGGAAGTAGCTTTTCCAATCACTGATAGGACCTTGTCGTTGCTTCATCACTGTCGTTGAACTTGCAACTTAGTTTCAAGATCAATTGCTCTCCTCTTTTTCTGTGATTCTTCACTAGATTTTTTAATTGGGCGTTTTTGAAGCCTCGTGGATTTTCACTGTGCCATATCACAAATGGTTTCAATTTATATCCAGCCATATTAACCCCTAACAGAATTGTAATGCGGTCTTTAAGATCTTTGAAACCAGGCATAGATTTTAACTTTTTGTGGAAGTAGTTCTATATATATATATATATATATATAGAACATTAGTATGCGTTGTTAATTGTACCGAATGCAACAATCACATTCATCCTTCCTTACATACAGTATTAAAAGTGACGTTTGTTGAAACCAACTTCATTTTCATTGCGCAATATGTTGTATATGAAATGTGGTGATTTAGAATGATAAATAAACTAAATGGGAATATAATAAGTATAAAATAACTGTAAAAAGTATACGTAAAAATAGAAGGAAGTAAAAAATAAATATAAAAATTATACGGATAGCATAAAATAAGCAAAGAAGTAAAGAAAATGCAAAAGGAAAAATGAAGATATTTCTTTCTTTGGTCATATTTGATTAAGTTGTTTTTCATTTTCAAGGCAGAAAATTATAATGCAAGTAAAAAAATTAATAAAATATATTAAGTAAAATAAAAGAGATATAAAAATGGAGTAAAGCAAAAAGTGTTTGAAAAATTTAAAGCTGACTCGGGCACCTCACGTATAACAGAATATAAATAAACGAAAAACGAAATGTGTCTATTATAACATGTATCCAAAAATACACGTTCACTGATTGTACCGATTATATTTTGGCAGAATTCTTATGGTAATATAATCGATACTCCATTACCTTACTCAGCTAACTATAACTATAATATATACTAGAACACATATAGCACAGGAATGGTCAAGTTCTTCAGTAATAAGAGCCATATATAATTATTTTCATACATTTTTGAATGTTCAAGAGCCACAGAAAATATTATTTTCTTCAACGGAGGCGGGGGTAATGCAGCCATCTTAGTAGTCACTTTTGCAACTAATTTTGGCGGCAGCGACAAATGTCGAAATGTCGAAATACTTTTTACCAACCAAATACGATAATAAAATCCACGTTAACAACTTTTGGCCGGTACCATTTAAAAGTAAAAAATTTAAAGTTTCAAAATATCTGTTTTTTACTTATCTTTAAAGTATTTACGAAATAAAATATTCTAATATTGGTACATACTATACTACTATAGAGTATTAATATAAAAGTTTAGGAAAAATGGCAATGAAAACCAATATTGTCTCGGAATGTGCACAGAGTAGCTTTAGGAGCCGCATGAGTCTCGCGAGCCGCAGTTTGTCCACCGTTGCTATAGTATATATACTTATACTATAATTTCCAATGAAAATAAGTTGTCGGTTGCACAGATGACGTTAATCCATGATTCTAATCTACAAAGGAAATTACGAGCGTTGGATGATGAAGGTCTACATTGTTGTTAGTAATGTGAGTACAGTTTCATTCATCATCATCATCATCATCATCATCACGAACCATGGGCTCACTGCCCGTTGATGTCTGATGCCTGTTTTACTATCTTCTTCCGCCTTTCTTTGTCCAGTGCACAGTGTCGCAGTTTTTGTACACCCATTCCACACCAGTCTTTTATATCGTCTATCCATTCTCTATATGGTCTACCTCTTCTGTTTAAACCATCCAAAATACCAAACATAAATGTCTTTATCTTCTGGTCCTCACTCATTCTACAGATGTGTCCAAATAATTGCAGCTTCCGTTTTATAATCTTCTGCATTAGATTCTGTTTTGGTTGTATCTTCTGATAGAGCTCTTCATTGGTGATCTTCTGTACCCATCCTATTCTTAGAATCTTCCTGTAACAAGTTTTTTCAAATGCCAAAATTCTTTTTCTTGATTCCTTATTTATTATCGACGTTTCAGATCCGTACAGTACACCGCTGAAGATGTATGTTTCCAATACTCTTAGTTTTGTTTGCGAACTGATCACTTTACTTTTCCAGATGTTATCCATAGCCTTCAGATTTGTTCTTCCCTTTGCAATCCTGATCTTTATTTCTTTTATACAGTCCAAGTCATATGTCAGTTTACTTCCCAAATATGTGAATTGTTCTACATTTTCTATACCAGTTCCATCCACTTGTATCTTTTGTTTCATGTTCTTCTCACCAAACACCATTGTCTTTGTTTTTTCCAAGTTCATAACAAGTCCAACTCTCTTCCCTTCCTCATTTAACAGTTTCAGTGTTTTTTGTAGTTCTCTTTCGTCTTCTTCAATAATAACAATGTCATCTGCAAATCTCAGATTCTTAATTCTCATTCCGTGTACAGATATTCCTTTGGCATCTTCTTTCATTTTATCCATTGTTCTTTCTAAATGTGCGATGAAAATGCTCGGTAATATTGGGTCTCCCTGTCTAGTACCTCTGCTTGTTTTAAACCATTTCCCCAAATCATCACCTATTCTAACTGCTGCAACTGCATTCTGATAAACATCTTTTAATATAGCTGTTAGTTTTTTATCAATTCCATAGGATTTCAGAACTGTTAATGTCACTATTTGGTCAATACTGTCAAATACTTTCGGAAAATCAACAAAGCAAGTATAAAAGTTTTTGTTTTTTCTCCTAGCTTTCTGTGCTATTAACCTCATTGTCAAAATCTGTTGAATTGTAGTTCTGTCCTTCCTAGTTACATTACATTACTAACAACAATTGTTAATAATGTGGTAGTGTAGCAACCAATGTAGTTATGTCTACCTTTAGCAATGATTTCCTGTCTCTAAAACAGATAAATAAAGCTGAATGTGAGGATTGCAAAATCAGGATATTCAAAATCAGTCGCTATTTCAACATATTCCATTTATCCTTAATGTATCACAGCTTTCCCTTCTTGTGTGTTGTCTACACAGTATGTAGCAGTGCAAATTTTAGATGTTAAGAAAGCACTTCAGTTTGTGTCTATTCAGCACGGTCTATGTCGATAATAGTCAATGCTACCTAAACATGAGCTTCAAACTTGTCACGGCAGAGTGTGAACTCATCAGCCCAAGACGTTTAGAGTATGGAGTTGAGTTTTTTCAGGTAAAATTTATTCAAGTCTGCACATATAAAAATAATGTATTTCTGTTTATCTTTCTAGTAATATTGTACCACAGATGTCCTGTTTCTGGGAGGAGATTGCTCGAGTGTGTGGAGAAGAACTTGCAGACGTAGGGATCGAATACTTAAATATCATGTTCTTTCAAATCTTTGAGATATGCCCTACAGTGGAGCACAGATGTATTCGGTAACTTGAAATTTGAAGTCATTAAGCTGACAAAAATGAAATTCGTTCACTTTCTTTGCTGAAATAAAAATAGAAACTCTCATATCATTTCTGATTTTTGTATACAAAACTAAAGTTTATACCCCACCGTACACATTGATCACATTGTACCGACTATAAATGATAACAGAAATGTCGCATTAGCGAGATTCGCAATACATTAGATCTTCGACTGGAAGACAGACCCGGGTTCAAATTCGACCTATGATTCAAGAAGCCTTTATGTGTGTTTCAAGTTGCATTAGCTGAAGGTGAGATGGTTTTTCCTCCATAAAACTCGGATTTCTCATTCCATAAAACAAGCGAAAGCGAAAGAATACTTCATTAGCAAAGATGATCAAACCAAATACTGTATTAAAAAGATAAAAACCAGACCAAACATTTAGGAATGTCACCTGGATGAGCTGGATCTGTATGACTTGCGCTCCTTTTTGAGATCTCCTGTAATTAATATTATAGGATGAAGGGAAGATAACATACTGTGTCATGATTTATTTAAAATAACACCATCAGTTTTGTTCCCAGCTCGGTAGAACGAGAAATCATGAACCGATTACATGAACTGTCATTGTGAAGTACGATTCTTGAAATTTCGTAGTTTTTTCTTCTGCTAAAATACTTTTTGTCCAAGTGATGTTTACATATTTTGCTTTTGCGTTGTCCACACTAGAATAAGGTTTTTCTGTTCTTCTTAGGCTATAGAGGTCAGTGCACTTTTCCAAAATGCTGGTTACACCATCAACAGAGATATTGTCCTGTTGATTATTAATATCTCTCTCTCTCTCTCTCTCAGATGAGTCGAAACATTTGCTTTATGCATTGTTCTAATACTTTGAAGTTTTAGAACATTGGCCTAATTTCGTTGTGTTATCTTTAATATAAGATGGGAATGTAATGAATCTATAATTTGTTTGGTGTATGGAGAAGCTTTAGTTCTTTCTGGTATTTCATGTTTCATGAGAGTTTTTTCTGTCAGACGTGTTCACATATACAGGTACATATTACTACTACTCACAGCCATCTTCGATAGTAATTTCAAATTTTAGTCTAAGAACAGAGCGCATTTGGTCTCTATGTCTAAAACAAGATCGGTGCCACCTGATTGAAAGGAACCTCTAGTTCTTATTCCACTCCAAAACGATTATATATTTATTATACCCTTAACCTCTGTTATAAAGGCACACCAATTAAATTCGGCTATCTTCTAAAATGCCACATGAACGAAATCAGTAACCAAATCAATGACTACAGTCAGAACCGGCGCAGGGCCTTTGCTGCCCGCATGCAATTTCTGTCTAAGCGCTCCTGTAACGATCCGGACGTGTGTGGTTCTTTAACGATAATAAAAATTAAAATTATTTGAAATTTCTTAAATAAATTTCGACAGAACAGCCACACGTTGGTTCGCTAAATGTAGCGAACCAGGGATATTGACTAGGCAGGATAATCGTTAAAAACCTGAATATTCAAAAAATTCTCAAAAGTTAAAGCAAATTCTGATAAAGTCACTTCACTTTAATCGTTGAATATAATGATACAGGGATTATATTGTAGCCTTCTCACCGACCCGAATCGCTAACAAAATTAAAAAGAATTTTAATTAAAGTTAAAATTTTATTATAACTAAAGTTTAAAAAATTCTTGCTTTTTACGAGTTACTAAATTCTTAGTAACTTGTAATTTTTTTTAATAATTTTTATAAGTGGAACTATATTTTAGGAAAATAAAAGAAACTCAAGATAGATGAGAAAATAAGAAAATAATTCAGAAATAATTAGAACATTTAATATAAGTATTCAAAAAAATAACATCTTTACAGAATAACAGAAAATAAATTCAATTACATAAATATACTTGAAAATTTTTTTTTTAAATTTTAGAGTTTTTGATTTCATATTCACAAAATTAGAAACAATGGTCTTAACGTCTAATTCCGCACGTGTATCATTTTCAATAGCTACTAACGCCACAAACTAACAACCCTTTTTTTTGTGACATACTTGTTCTTAAGTACGTTTTAATCAATTTCAACTTGGAAAAGGAACGTTCACCGCTCCCTACACTAACAGGTAAGGTTAATAGTATTCTTAAAGCAATTGAAAAGTTAGGGAAAGATAAATTATTGGACACAATAAAATTAAGAATATCGAAAGGGTTTTGAATATTTAAAATATCCTTCCGAAAAATATCCCGGAAAGCACATAACTCGTCATATACTTCTATTGCATTTACGTCTTTATTGTCGCCGTCCTTCAAAAGATTCTCTAAATCGTCACAATGTTTTCGTGAATCTTCGATATTTTGTAGTAATTTGTAGTTTTCTATACAAGAAATTGAAATGATCATAATATGTTTTTAAGTGTTCAAAACGTTGTATTAACGAACACATTGCAACGTCTAGAAGTGTATAAAATACATTCACTCTAAATTTATCTTCTAGCGATTGTCGGGTTCGTCATGATGCTCGTAGTCAAATTGTCTTGTCTTCTTTCGTCGTCGAACTTCTGTGCCAGTTTTAAATTCTTGTTCTCCATCCACATTTTCACTCAGTTCTTTTGCCGTTTTTAGAACTTCTTTAAAGTTTGTATCTGATCGATACTCTTGTAAGAATATTTTTTAAGTTTTCTATAGATTCTAAAGCAAGCGTAATGTTCATATTTTTGTCTTGAAGCATTTTACTCACAGGGTTTATTCTGTTAAGTAAATCATGGCAAGTTATAAGAAAGCAAATAAATTTGTAGTCCTTTATTTTAGCACATAATGTTTGTGCTTCATGCTGAGTTTCTTTATTAAAATTTTCATTATTTAAAATTTCAAAAAGTGCATCGTAAATTTCTCCTAATTGATATCGTAGAGGGCGGATTGCATTAATTTTACTTTCCTATCGCGTTTCTGATGGCTGTTTCAATGTGAAAATTTTTACGAACTTTAAAAAGATTGCACAATGTTTGTAAGAGAATGAAAAGAAATTGTATATTTTTTGAATAATTGCAAAGAAACTAATTGTATCTGCATTAACTTTGACTGCATCGTTAATGATTAAATTTAGAGTATGAGCAGCACATGGCACGTAAAAAGCTCGAGGATTTTTGTTCAATATCAAATTTTGGAGCCCATATTTTTTCCCTTTCATATTTGCCCCATTGTCATACCCTTGCCCTCGCACGTCTTCAATGGGAATGTTCCATTTTTCCAGTTGTTCCATTATTGTTGCATATCAACCAGGTCCTGTGGAATCTGATATATCTTGACAATTCCATTGTCACAGGAAACAAAGCGAATAATAATGGTCATTTGTTCTGTTTTACTTGCATCAGGTGTGCAGTCTTAAAATTATGGATAATATTTAGATTTTCGAATTGATAATAAAATTGTATCCCTGATTGCGTTACTTAAAGTTTCCACTATTTCATTTTGACTGTCTTTACTCAAACAGTGTATTTTATTCTTTCATTACATGGCCCTTTCAACATGATTTTCCATAACGGGATCAAACTTCGCAAACAGTTCGACTAATTTTAAAAAACTGCCGTTATTCCTTTCACATAATTTATCAGATGATCTGCGAAAAGCTAAATTTTGGCTAACAAGGAATTTTATAATTTAGATCAAGCGTTCTGAAACACCTCGTCCAATGTTTATTTTCCATTTCATATATGCCTTGAGTCTGGAAATCAATAGTAGTTTTGATTTTTAAAGTTTTATCAAGTTCCTTCCATTTTAAGAAATTTTTCATGTGAGTTAAACTAGTCTCATGTCTATGCAAAGTTGTACTTATATTTCTCCAGTCGTTATAACCTTCTACAAGACTACTTGATTCAGTAGGTGCAAAAATTTTGCAACAAAAGAAAAAACAGAATTTAAAGTTTCGAAATAAATGAGCCATGTTCTTGGCACGAGCTCCCCGTTTTCCATTTTTCTATTATAATACGTGTCTCCAAATTTACGACCATATGTATCTCTGAGATATATTATATTTTTCTATTGAACAGGCCCCATATCAATTAAAACAACTCGTAATTTTTCATCAATATTTCCCCATTCACCTGTATCTTCTAAATTTATAGAGACTAACAATGTTAGTTTCGTGGTCAACTACAACTAAATCTTCTCCGAACTGTTTTTCACTTGAATCATGCGTCTTGTTATCTTGTTCAATAGTTGAAATAGTACTTTCATGTAAAAAAACTGGGTGATGTGCACGGTTCTTCAACTCTGATTTCTCATGTATCGAGTTGGTTACAATCTGTTACAAAACAATTGTATTCAAAATCTAAATTCAGTGTGTGTAAAGAGAGATATTTAACGAAAAAAGATGGACCTAATGTAGAAATATCTTTATGTCAAACAGCAATAAAACAATCCCTTGGTACTGGGCAGGGTTTCAGAAAATATGACTGTAAATCTAAATGTACCACAAATAGGTGTGCTTGTCGCAAAAACCAATTGCTATGTAATTCAAAGTGTCACCAATCTTTAGATTGCACAAATAAGTAAACATAACTTTATCATATGTTTTGCAAATTCATTTCCTTAATTGTAATAATATTTTAAACCGTTTCATTCTTTGTATTATAGTTTTTTAATTGCTGTTGTTCCAGCAAAGATCTTATTTTCACTTTAACGAGTGCCTAGTAGGTAATGTGCAGATTATCTAGGTAATTTGCAGATTATCTAGGTAATTTGAGAAATGGAACAATTTTCTGCACATTAACGGATCACCCTAGTTAATCTGCACATTACCTAACTAATCTGCAGATTAACTGATTTCTGCACTTTAGCGGTAACATATATATATATGTATATTGCAGATTATGATCTTAATATGAAGGTCGAAAAGTCGGGAAATTAAAGTATTTATTCCTACCACGGTTGTAGTCTCCATAATTTGCCAAAATGAATATGTACTATTAGCACAGAACGTCACTGCTGAAATACATTTTCAAAGCACGAAATAAGTATTTTTGTTTAAAAAAACTAAATAGTAGGATATTCTTCAATCAACTGCGTTCTTGGTATTAACTAGTAAAGTAGTAGTAGTGTAGACTAGTAAAGCATAATAAACTTATGCTTTTGTCATGCTTTTTTGCAATGCCTGAAATGCAAAGCAACACGTTTGCATTAAATTTGAATATTTTACAGAAAGATTAGAGAAGCATACGATCGACGCAAAATGCTTGCTCTCCCAACTTTTAGAGTGGGAAGAGTGTTAGTCGAAATGTTCATAGTAGTACCATAATATCTTGAAAAAAAATTGAAAACGCAAAAAAAAAAGTACACGTACATGAACAACAGCAGCAACGTTAGAAGTTTGCATTTCTGTAGGCTCATGGAACTTGTTTTTAAATTCTGCATGCATTTTTAAATTCTGCATGCGTTTTTAAATTCTGCCAAGTTGTGCAGTAAAGTTTTCAATACACCTATTTAGCAAAGAATGAACGGAAGTTTTTTTCTTTCTTCCATTCATTAATGGATAAAAATGGATTTTGATAAAAAGTTCCAACCAGTGGTAGAAACGATGAGCAAAGCCAATTACTACAGAAGGGGCAAGTCTTTATGCAATTATATCGATCTACATGCTCTTCGAAATAGTCTTCGCACATTTAAACTTCCTGATAAGATAGATCATCAAATGTTGTTTATTAAAAGTTTTATCTTTAAACAGATAACATAATATGTTAAGATGTTTTAAGATCGTAACATAATATGGTAAGAAGTAATTTGAACGAATGCCGTGCAAATTAACAGGCATTTAATAAAAAATAAATAAATAAATAAATAAATAACATCGGATGATTAAAACTCTAGTAAATACACTGCTTGGAAAGAGGTCAACAAACACCACAATGTGAGGAACAAACAGCTATAGCGCTCACCTCAATAAGCTATAGGACTTCCTTTCGCTTCGATGACTGCAACAATCCTACGGGGAATACTTTCCATATACGTAATATTGCGATCAATAGGAATTTTGAACCATTTTTCCTTGTAGGTATGTAAGGTCATGGACTGTTGTGCGCAGATGCCCCTTGACCTTACTCAACACTCCAATTCATCCCACAGATGTTCAAATGAGTCAGGTCTCTGTGAATGCCAGGTAGGTGTAGTCGCGTTCATGCCCACAAACCATGCAGTTAAAGCAGCAGCAGCAGCAGCTTCATGAAACAGTACATTGTCTTTCTGAAAGAAACAGTGGTCAGTTCGGTAAAAACGACACAAAGTAAGAAGCATTACTTTGTCCAGAATGTTCAAATAGGTTACGGAGTTCAATGTTCTTGGCATAACAAAGAGGCCCGAGACCAAACCAGGAAAAACAGGGCAAAACTATCACACCCGCCACCTCCGAATTTCATAGATGAGTTACGCACTCTGGTAAGAGACGTTTACTGGGCATCCGCAATACCCACACTCCTCCATCTGCTCGGTAGAGGTATCGTGATCGTCACTTTATAACACAGCTTTCCAAACTTCTACGCCACACTGTACACACTCCTGCACCACGGAAGATGACTCTCCATGTTGGTCTGGCTAATGCGGGGCTTGTATATTGCGTCTGTACCATGGAAACCCGTGTTGTGAACCTCTGTTCTGAATGTTTTTGTGCAGATTCTTATTCCATTCGATGCCTGGAACTTTGCATTCAAAGTGTCAGTCAAACCTTCGTGGCAACCTACGGCCAATTTCCGTCAGTGTGGTGGATCGTCCACTGTGGGCAACACTGGCAGTTGACTCCCTGCGCTTCCATCACTGATTGTTGACCTTGGATAGCCCAATTTGTCAACAATTTGCCAAACAAATAGTGTTGCAACATGGCTTTCTATCATAACACCTTTTTAAAACTCCATCAGTTCCCTTCTCGCAGTCATTTCACGAGGACACAGTTTCACTGACTTGGGGATATCATATTCCTCTATTCTATACCAGTTAACACATGTTTCGCTACATGGCACGATGACTTCGTTTCAAGCAGTGTATTTAAAAATATCTGAAAATATTACAACAATTAAAGTACTCACAGAAACTTCAATGCTACCCAACTTAATATACTGCTGAACTCTACTCATCAGCTTGGAAAGCAAGCGATATCAATCTCATACGTCTGTTCAGGAATGTGATAGATATCAATTTCCAAGCTAATCGATTATATAGGTCACCAGTACATGCTTATGATCTTACTATAACTATTCTTTCAGTTGTGTCTGAAAGTTTCTGAGTAGCGGTATGTAGAGGGAGAAATTATGGAGAGCACGATTTCCAGTAAAGATGGATTCAATTTCTGACCTATACTGCCGACTAAAGAGCTAATACCGTATATGTCCCACCGTTTGCAATTTTAACCTAAATGATCAGCATGAAAAATCAATGAAAGAGAAAGATGTTAGCAGCAAAAAAAAAAAGGCAAAACATTTCGCATTCATTTCATATATGTATATACATAGTCCTGATTCCAAGCACAACAATGTTCCTTTCTACCTCAAATTAAAAAACCAGCACCTAATAGAAACACAGTGTTCGCCTTCTTTAAACACTTTTATTTCGTTTACTCACTTAAATAATCTTTTACTTTTCAGAGGTATTATTTACGTGTGTGTTCACTCTTACATATCACTTGCGATAGATATCACTTTCCAAGCTGATCAATGTTCACTATGAGCAATGTTCACAACTGTAATTCAGGAGTACATTCATCCTGTTCACATTTTCACATATCTACCAGAGCATTAGATTACCCGAACTACTATCCAAACACTGTAAACCACTTTCTCAGTGGTGACCCTTCTGCACATTCTGGCCACTGAATTAGGAACTTTTATTTAATAAAGTGGTTTACGTATACACCTCCGAATAAAATAAAAAAAAATTAGAATAGTCAAAGAAAAAATATTGAATGATTTGCAATTCAAATTTATTGCATATAAAATAATTATTACCAAATATGAATTAGCATAATCTAAATCTAAGTACCTTTTAGATTATAAAACTATGTAAACACACAAAAATGTAATATAAATTATCAGAAAACTGTTATTTGAAAACATTCGCAAAATTAGAGTAATTTTTAACGTACTTCAAAATATTGGAATATTCCAAATTTGTTTCGATTTGTTTCCTGGAGTGCATAGAAAAAGCGTAATTTCAGTAGCTGCGGCACAAACTCGTGTGTGAGGAATCGCTTGTGCGTGGATTTCAGTTAATCATTTGCTAAACATGGGTGGAATGAGTGACATATCGCAATCTAAGTTTCGTATGGTGTCTCTACACAAAGAGGGCCAAACTCAACATTTTATAGCTAAGAAACGTTCTCAAGCTAGCGTGAATAGAGTATTGAGACAGTATTCTAATAACCGGAGTTTTCAAAATAATCTCTACAATAGCAGTCGAAAGGAGATGAGAGGAGATTGAAGAATATCGTGAAAAAAAAAAAAACGCTTCCAAAGTGTAAAGTATTTTCACAAGAGATGGAAAGAAATAAGTGTGAATGTGTCTTCACAAATCTACGACGTTGGGACGACTTCACAAATTTGGTTTTAAATCACCTGTGCCTAAGACGGAGCCGCTTATGACTTCCAAGCAAAAGACAGCTTGAATGCGATGGTGTAAGCAAAGACTGTTGTGGGGTCAAAAGGACCCGAAAAAGGTACTTTTTGACGATAAAAGTATGTTTTGTGTGTCCCTTGGTTATCAAGGGATACGTGTTTGACGTCTTAAGCAAGAAGCATTTGATAAAGAAATGCGTGAAACGCTCGCTGAAATTTGCAATCTCTGTCATGGAATGGGCTTGTATGATCGCAGAGGATCCAGGTAGGCTGTGTTCAAGAAAGAGTCAATTCCAAAATGTACCAAGAAATTCTTGAGCACTTTATGTTACAGGTATTGGAAGATTTATGTGATGGTGATTTCCTTTGTCATCAAGATTCATCTTCTTGTCACACTTCTAATACCACTACTAAATGGCTCAAAGAAAGGCAAATAAATGTACTTCCTTGGTCGGTTAACTCACCAGATTTAAATCCCATGGAGAATTTGGAGGGAATTATGAATAAACGTCTTCAAGAAGTTGGTCAAAGAGACAAAAATGAACGTGTTTCTAGTCTGCGCACCATATGGGCATGTTTTTGATAGAAACGACTGCAAACCGCTAGTAAATATTCCCAACCGTTTATGAACGGGCATAAAAGCTAAGGGTGATGCAACAAAGTACTATTTATCATACTGTTTCCCTTTGACTGTAATTTGTCTGCATTTTCGCATTATTTTAATATTTTGAATTTTTTTAAAAATTATTCTAATTTTGTGAATGTTTTCAAATAACAGTTTTCATATAATCTATATCACATTTTATGTATTTACGTGATTATATAATGCACAAAATAGATTTATATTATGATAATTCATATTTTGTAATAATTATTTTATATGCAATAAATTAGAATTGCAAATCATTCAACACATTTTCTTTGATTATTCTTTTTTTTTTTAATTCGAAGTGTAGATATGCAACTGCCAATACCGATCCTCTTCAATTCCTTGTGCATAGTTCGGCGAGAGCTGGATCGGGAACAGCCTTCATTAAATGCTTTGGTCAAAAGTTTTGTTTGTTCGTAATTCCTTCTTCAAATCGCAAATCGGTCCATACCTTGAATACTGTTCTCGAATTTAGGATACTTCCCTAAGAAGATCCTAACATACTTCACTCGGTACAGAAGAAAGAAATTTGGTTGATTATTTGCCCAAATCTAACCAATTCACTCCCCTCTCCTTCACCCAATCGCATGTACTGAGTGTAATTTCCAAATATTTCTATGGTCACTGTTCATCAGAATTTGAATCGATTACCTAACTCTGTTCTGTAATCTCTTCAGTACAAATTTTTCATCTGTTCCTTCTAAGGCTGTCATTTGAAACAGTCTTTTAGTTATACATTTCCTAAAGAGAACAACAACCTTCAGGTCTTAAAATCCAATTTAAAAAAAAATTCTTCTTTCTTCTCAACTCTTCCTTCACTGTAGTGTAAACGTATTTTATTTTCCTTATATATGTAATATCTTTATATTTACTCTTCTATCTTTATTCTATTCCTAATTCTTTATAGCTTCACTCTAATTCAATTTTTCTCTCATAACCTTTTTCACTTACTCTACTACGTTTCATGTTTGTCCACCTTCCGTATTTATTAGCCGTATGCCAATGAATACTGAAACTTTATTTGTAAGACTGCACCATCAGTATATCAAATATTCGGCATAAGACTAAATAAAACGTCCGGTAGATCTCTCTCTATCTTGCGAGTGAAACTTCCCTCAACAAAGTTTACATGGACAGTCGTTGTTAATAAGTAACTAAGCTGCACTTTTATTGCCTTAGTTGTTTCCCACTCACAAATCCGTTTTATTTAGGAACAGTGCAGTTGTAAAATAAAAGATCAGGCAGCACTCTTTTAACAAATAATTAAAACACATGTATTTACATTAATATGAAATATACATGAAACAAACGACAGGGAGACTGCTTTCTCTACCCATCTAGAAATCTTTAGCATAAAATTAGAACCCTTTTACTTCAATACAAAATAATCTCTTTAACTCAAACACTTATTTACTCTTTGCTTACAAATTCAACTTATTAAACTTCTAGATTACTCACAAAGAGGTTAGTTAACTCTCTGTTAAGTTATTTTTACAAATTTCCATATCGACTTCTAACATGCCAATTGACTCTCTTATGGACACTTCAAATTACTAATAAACTAACTCTTTACTGTCCATATACAATATATCTCCTAGATTATAAGAGAAAATATACAAAACGATATAACTTACAGAGGCTCTGTATCACACATTCAGTCAAGAGTCTTTTACTCAAGTCTTTCTGGCTTTTCTTTCATCTCGAGTTTTGGGCTTCCTTTAGGAGTATCTTGCTTCAGCAGTATCACGTCGGGATGTCAGCAGGCTTATGGACTGCAATCTGCGGTACTCTAATACCACATATAAAAGCTTTCAGCATACGGGCAATTCTCCTCTGGATCCTACTTCGGGAACTTCTTCTTCTGATTGCTGCCACCTTTGCTACTAATTGCCAATGAGTGCAACTGCCGCCGACTGGCTCTGGCTCTTCTCAGTAACAGAGCTTCACCTTTGCTCTTTAGGCACTTATATCTCGGCTCTCCTCTTTGAAACTGAGGCCTTTCTTTTCCTCGTTCTTTGCCGCCACTGTTCTGATTCGGACTCCGCATATAGTCTCAGCTAGCTTCCGCTCTGGTTCCAACTGCCTCTAGTTCCGACTTTTGATGACTTTTTCTTGACGTCTGGAAGCCCCTTAATTTCGTCTCAGTCCCCTTTTATTTTACGATCTTGGTTTACTACCCTTGCACTAAGGGTAGTAAACCCCGAAGAATTCGGCATGACTATTTCATCTTCTTTTTAGTTTAACCCGCTCTTTGTTCTCCTCCGTGCAATCTGTTTGATCGTATTTTGCTGGGCGCGGAAACTTGTCTCTAAGACTAGCGGACCTCTTTGATACTATCTTTAAAGGTATTAGCACAGAGCTTGTAAGCAACTCTTATATACAAAACTGGTAAACAACCTTCCTGCGCTCTTACACATAACTATATACAAAAGTTCCCCGATGGAAAGCATTGCCTTTTTTTTTTGACGTTAAAACAGTAAATACATTCACTTCCCACAGGGTTAACTACATCAATATTTTCCAAATAATATAGAAACAAACAAGGTTGTTTACAGTTCTCATGGAACTTGACCTACGTAAAAAATCGATGTAAAGCGCTTTGATATTTTTAAGCTACATCGAGTTTTTACAGTAGTATAGTTCTACAGAATGAACAGTTTCTCATATATAAAATTAATGAAAATATTTTCAGAGAAGAAATATTTTTGCTTCCCATTAAATAACCAAACAGATAAACACTTAGAGATTAGCATTTTAATGAGTATTTTAACAGAATTAAGAAATCATTTCATCGAGCAGTCATTTCTTTTCTACAGCTCAATTTTCGGAAGGGGACTTCCACATTATCATAAATTACGATATGAATTATTTGGTTGTTCCAAGAATGGGAGTGTTAGGCGGAAATTTTTTTACAACTTTAGTAAATAGTGTATCTACTTTTGTAAAATGATATTAAACCTCTCCTCATTCATTGAAACGCACATGAACAAACTATCTATCTCAATGGCTTTAATAGGCCTTTAAGGTCCACAACCTTCCAAGTATGCTTGGATTTCGTACCCAAACTATGAGGATAGGATGGTCACCCCTTTGCCTATAAGTATTCCTGGCTGTATACCTGTGTTCACGAGGCCAGTTTGCCTGCATGTAGGATGAAAAACCTCAGATAAACTGGTAGAAAAAACCCTGCTGCCCACGCCTAAGATCGGCTAACTTGGCTATGGCTGAGGAAGATCGGGAATCGAACGTAGGACACTCCTTCCCCAGACATATGGTTGCGAAGCGCAAAGCCACTAGGCTAACCGTGCGGACACATACACAAACACATACTGTATAAATAGGATACCAATCATCCCGAACATGCAAATAAAATAAAATAAAATAATACATATAGGCTTAAACAAGTCTGAAATACTTGAAACGTTGTATTTCTTTATTTCTGTAACTATTGTAGTGATTCTTGACTTGAAATTCCTGGGATAGAAAGAAACTACGTGGAACTGTAATGAAAGTGGATAATTTCCTAACTAAAGTTTTACGCGCCAGAGTTTAGTCATTCTCAGCTCGCCTTTTTTAGAGCCACTTTAAAGACACAGATACCTACTCGAAAATGAGTTAGAATGAAATTACCTCGAAAACAAGAACATTTCCGTGTGTGGAGGACATTTTCGCTTTTCACAGCGAACTTCTGTGATTACCGATGACGGAAGAATGGGGTTGTGCACCAAAATTTGTACAGTATTACATCATCAGTTCTATTGCAGTTCACCTGGTTGTGTAGAACATGAGCAGATTTCAGGAACAGTCTGTGATTTGAAATGAGATTTGCATAGCAGCCTAGCTTTTTTCCACCTAATGAAATGGACCTCTTAAGTGCGTTGTTAGTCCGCTTTTAGTTTGCCAATAAAATGCCGAATCACATACCAGCCACTGAATTAGATACCTTTATGCAGATTACGTAAACGTTACTTGCGCAGCCCATATGAAAAATACCAGTACATTCACTTGCGTTATCATATGTTCTAGGCAACTGACTGTTTAAGAATTCTGCTGGCCAGTAATCTTCAGTAGTGTTGATCACAATGGAAAAACAAAGGGACTTTCGAAATTCGTTAAAGGGCTTATTTTGGGTGCCCATATGACTGAGCCACAATTTTGAAAAGAGTAGAGTTGATTGGTTTCTCAAAAGGTGAAAAGGTAAGATATCCCTGGTGTTTAATCAGCGGAAGTATAAACGACATCGGTTTTCTACGAGGACGTAACTGTGATCCTAAGAGAGTCTGTTAGGAACAAGATCGTGGTCGATCCTCGTATGGATAAACAGTACTTCCTGTGTACAGCAATTGACCAAGGTATTTAATGAAGGCTGTTCCCAACGCATATATCACTGAACTATGCGCAGGGAATTGAAGAAGATCGGTATTGGCAGACGCATTGCTATAGCGGAACCACTGTATTAAATAATAGTTTCTAATTCAGTGGTGTGTACTTTCTGTGTCTCCTTTTCTTAATAAGGTGTCCTGTTCTGTCCAGTGCTCGACTTTTATGTAAAATCCTACTCGCTATTCAAAAAAATGTATTTCCAACTCCTCCACTTACCCTGTGTTTTCAATATGTCCTAATAAGTCATTAGGAGTTCCATAAATTGCTTTTGCTGAATCTGTTTTCTTAAAGGCAAAAAAAAAGATTTTGTGTAGAGAGTTATTTTAATAATCATAAAATATTCTGTATTGTCCACTCTGCAGCTATTCGCCAGCTAACAAAACCTTCTAGCACGTGTGCGTTGGCAATCGTATTTTTCTAGCCCTAGTCCTGTCTGCCCAAAATACTGGAATCTACACTAAGAGGAAATACCGCAGATTCCTGGGAAAACAGATAGAGTCCAAGCGGTCATTGATTTTTCTCAGGAAGGAAGAAACTTTGTCTTTTTTGTTGTTGTTGTTGTTGTTGTTTTAGGAATTAGCCTTCTCTATCTGTTGTAACTTTAATGTAGATTCTGGATATAAATATGTATATTCTAGTTGGAAGAGTAGTGTGGTTGTTTTTTAAGGAGTTTAGCAAGGGGTTTTGTTGTCACCTTTTGTTCTAATGATATTTGAAGAGCTTATTTTTCATCGCAAGTCCGGAGAACGAAATTCGTTCTGCCATGGATGCTAAAGTTTTGAAAATCCAAAGTTTTGGCCAGTGTGGTGATATAAAGCGGTATGTAGCTGTCTGCCTCTTCGTATCGGTTTAATAAACTTCTTCTTTTCTCGCTAATAGTAAAAGAATTCAGGCGGGGATATTGTTGAAAAACGTTAGAAAGGTCCTCAGGTCCATGCTGCCAAATGACAAAGACATCATATATATATATATATATATATATATATATATATATATATATATATATATATATATATATATATATATATATATATATATCTTAGCTATACTTTGATTAGCCTAATTTAGTGCCAAAGTTTCAAAAGATTACATGAATAAGTAAGCAGTGGGAGAAAAAATGAGACGCCATTTGCTACGCATTCACAGTTTTTGAAGAGATGGTTATTCCATCTAAAATACTTCAATTTAAGTTAGTGCTTAATGGGATTACCAATTTCACAGCGAGGATATTTTCGAAAGGAATGCTAATGTACAATCAGTTGAATATTAGTGAAAGAGAGATGACCCATCAATGCTCACTAAACGATTCTCCTTCAACTTAAGGTTCTTTATAGTGGTTTTAACGTGTGTGGAGTTTTATTATTATTATTATTATTATTATTATTATTATTATTATTATTATTATTATTATTATTATTATTATTATTATTATTATTATGTAAGAAGATATCTTGTCGATGTGCTTGTTGAGTTCGAATGCCAAATATTTAGCAAGTACATAGGTGGAACAACTTATGGAACCTACGATGTGGCGCAACAGAGCTCAAGTTCAGCGGACCTTAGTCCATACAGACTTGTTGATTTTTTTTTTTAATTTGAACAGTTTCCATCCAGCTTCTAACATTGTTTAACAGGCTTATCGTTTCATTTTTTTAACTGTGGGACCTTTCACTATTCCAGTATAATTTGACGTATTTGATAATAATTGTTTTATTTTATTATTGTATTCTCTATCAACTTTCTCCCCAGTTACCGTACTGAGATTCTACAGGTTTCATAACTTCTCATAAAATATTTCCAGAGAACGAGGATTTTTTGCTTCCAAATAAATAAAGAAGAAAAAGAAGAAAAATGGAGTCTCATTTCCAAGATCACTTTGAAATTCGCATTTATTAAGAGACATAATGTGATGCACGCATGTTTTATACTCCTATGATACTAGTTTAATGCTACTATCACATGCGAGTGCTAAGATAAATGTCAGCTTAAGCTAGATAAGAGTGTGTGTATAAATATTTAATTTAATCTATAAATTATTTATTTTCATTCCGTTTACATATAACTTTTATTCCAGAAACGTGAAC
Source organism: Typopeltis vanoorti (assembly GCF_054136105.1). Lineage (NCBI taxonomy): Eukaryota > Metazoa > Arthropoda > Arachnida > Uropygi > Thelyphonidae > Typopeltis > Typopeltis vanoorti. The sequence continues at coordinate 11,989,648 of NC_143550.1, forward strand.
ATTAAATCTATGGGAGGCGAACAGATGACTGCAGATGCAAACGATAAATAAACACTTATCGACCTGTTCATGTGTTAATATCATGACGTATAAACGACGTTTAGCCAGCGATATAAAGCTGAATGCAAAATTATCATTTTTACAGTTGCTTTAATTTTGTCCCCAGTATCAAATAAAAAAAAATGAAAGCTGTAATATTCTTGCTTCTGTTCTTCCTTCATTTATGGTAAGTTCATGAGCACCGATATATACGCTAGAGTCTCTCTCTCTCTCTCTCTCTGTATATATATATATATATATAATAATGTTTTCATCAGAAGTGCGTGCACCATTTCCATTTCTTTATTAGAAATTTTTGAATATTTAATTTTAATGTCTGTTATTAGTCCAATAAGTAGGGCAAATCTTCGAAATATCAAAATTTAAACTTCATAAAATTAGCTTCGACAAACACAAACATTTATACATATATTGATATGCTGATAAGAAATTTTGAGATCTTTGCTATTTTGCCACATTTTAGGATTACCGCATTTCAATTTTAACAATACCTAGCATCGATAAGTGGATGATATGCTTCTTTCCTTCTTGTCTCAAGTTTGGCTCTTTCTGTCCTGTTCGTAAAAGCTAGGAAAACTGGTTGTCACTGATCAGTTGTGAACTCCACTCTCTTCAATCAAGCGCATAATTTTCGAAGTTAATTACTTCATATAGTCCAGCTGATTTTTGCAACATTGACGAGACTTAAAATATAATATTTCATCTTAGTAAGTAATGAGGACTGATTAATCAAATAAAAACAAGGTAGAAACAGTCTGCAGAATGTACAACGTCGAGAACGTGGCGTGACGTTTCAGTTCTGCATGTCAATACATAACGTGGTTGCAACATACGGAGGACAAAGTTGGCACATAGCAGCTTAGTCTAATCCTTAAGGTGGAAGTAGAATCATTTTTATTGTCGAGAAATAATATGAATAGAATTGTTTCAATATTTCGTTTGCTTACGTTACAAACACCAGAGACTGGATTGTCTTGCCTTGAACAAAATGTTTACAGAAGTTCATTTTGAGAACATAAAATACTCATGAAACAGATGTGCAGATATTCAAATTTTAATTTATATTGCATTGTACTAATTCATAGCATCTTCCTTTAATATACTGCATTAATATTATTTATTAATATTATTTATTAATATTAATATAATATTATTAATATACTCATTCATATTACGTTACATTAAACCATCCTTTTTTAAGTTTCAAAATTTGTTCATCTACTTATATTAGAGCTTCACTGCGGCCAATAATAGAAAAAGATTGATTGAATTGTTTCATTTTAGGAATTAAAACGGACGAGGATCATCCTTGTGGTCTGGCTTTATGGGTAATTCAAAGAGACGTCAATTTAAACTACTACTGTGAGCAGTAAGTTTAACGAAATTTTGAGTTTCATAGATCTTGTTCCCGTTATCTACAGTGAACAATATATAATCCATCACTAAACAATATTCTTGTTTAGTGATATATTCTATTAATCTCTAATAACCTATGAATAATAAGCTTTCATTTCTTACTATTTTTTACCGAATCTGCATTGCGCATTTTCTAAATAAATTCAAATCCAATTACGAAATGAAGGCATAGTACTTCAACTTTCATTATGAAGTTTCCTCTGTGTCTCTTGACTATTTTTAAGGAATGAAAGCAGAAAAATTAAAGTAGTCACATAATAATTTTAGTAGTCACATTTAACTAAATATAGATGGCGTGAGGGTTACAGGTAAAGAAGAGATTATTCAACTAAAGAGGGCCGATTTTGTTAAAAGCTATCAACCTGGTGTACGCAACATTGAGCTCACTCTTTACCGAAAGAAGAAACGCAGGTGTAAGAGGATTAGATATTAGAGCTGTTGCACAAACCGAATAAGAATTCAGCAGTAGGGAGACTAATGGTATATCAGCACGTGTGCTAAACTGGCTGAACTGGCTATTCCTTTGACCTGGCTGTTTAATATGTGTCTCAGAACAGGGAAGATTCTGCAATAGTGGAAGTATGTATGGTAATCAATTGCACAAGGGTTGTGCAAAGACGATGTAACCAACTATCGACCGATTAGTATCTCAGGAGTGGTGGTGAATATTTTCGAAAAATTGGTTAGGACTCGCATTCAGAAATGGGTTGGCAGTGAATATCTACTTTCCAATGAGCAATATGGGTTTACTGAGGGAAGGTCATGTTTTCGCTACTTGCTCACATTCTATAACAATGTCATCATTGAATTAGACAATGGGGATGTATAAACCATGATACGTTTGGATTTTGCTAAGGCTTTTGACAGAATAGCATGGTACACTGTTGCATAAATTCTAGAATATGGATTTGGAATATAGAACATTAGCGTCGATGGCTGACTGACAGACATCAAAAAGTAGTATACGGGTGATATGAGTCTGCAGGATTTACGAATAAGGTAACCAGTGGTTACCTTACTCGTAATACTGAATAACAGCAGACCAAACAATGTTTGGTCTGCTGTTATTCAATCTGTACATTAATGATATTAATGTCCAGATTGATATTAATAATATTGATATTAATGATAATGATATTAATGATAATGTACATTAATGATATTGGGAAGGATTTGACAAGCGACATACAGCAGCTATTTGCTGATGAGGACAGATAGGTAGGGTAATCAGGAATACTGCTAATACTGCTGTTATGCAGTACTTGCAGAATGATTTGAATAGGCTGGAACTGTGGGAATGGGAAAATGAATGTCAGGTCAATGTCAGTAAATGTAAAGTCTTTCACTTCGGCGTGATGAGATATCTAATGTCGTATGATTTTGTTGGGATTATGCGACAAGAAACTGATGAGGCTAGTGATATCGGAGTATTAGTAGAATAGTAAGTTGAAGTTCAGGGGTCATGTAGAAAATATTGAAAACAACAATCATTGTTTGCAATTGCATTCAAAATACAATTGTAATCCAGAAACGAAAGTTCACAAGTAAATATAAGGATGCCATTTTGCCTCTTTACAAAGCCTTGATAAGACCTCACCTGGACTATTGTGGGCAGGTCTGGTCCCCTGATTTCCGTTGTAATTCTGATATATTGAAGATAGTGCAAAGGAGAATATCAAAAATTGTATCAGGATTGTGGAATACGGATTATGAAGACAGATTGAGAATTTCTAGACTGCAGACACCAGCAAACAGGAGAAAGAGGGGTGATGTGATGGAGACTTATAAACTTCTGAAAGGGTCATACATGATTATTTCAGTTGATGAAATTTTTCGTTTTATGGATGCCGGGAAAGGACAAGAGGGCATCATTGAAGCAAAGAAGAGAATGCGATATAGATTTTACTCTCATAAGATGGTGCGTTATTGGAATAGATTACCATTGGATGTTGTGAGTGCAAGTAATGTGAATGAACTCAAGAACTATGATAGCTGGTACGTGTAGTATATGGCCTATCTCGATCAGTCTATGACTCCCTGAAGGGTCTCTCTCAATAATAATAATAATAATAATAATAATAATAACTTTCTATAGGAATTACATTCTATTCTCTCTCTCTCTCTCTCTCTCTCTCTCTCTCTCCCTCATTCACAGCTAATGAATACTTTTCATATGTGCTAATGTTAATATACACTGCTTGGAAAGAAGTCAGAGGATATCATAGTGTGAAGAACCTCCATCCTACAGATGTTCAAAAGGGTCGAGATCAGAGCTCTATGGAGGCCAGTCAAGTCTGGTGACGTTCATGTCACACAAACCATGCAAATACAGCAGCAGCTGTATGGTACGGTAATGGAATTTTTGTGATGGTGGCGGGGACTCCGTTACAAATTGCTGGGAGAGAGAGAGAGAGAGAGACAATAGTGAATTCCGTAGGAAGCTTTGTACTGCATCGTCCAGGTAGTTCAGATACCGTCGAAGCTCAATATTCGTGGCACCACAAACAGAGGTGAGAGGCCAAACCAGGAAAAACAGGACCCTCCCATTACACCGCCACCTTAGAATTGCATAGTTTGGGTTACACATTCTGGCAATAGACGTTCACCGGGGATACACAGGTGTGGTGGACTCACACCTGTGTATCCCCGGTAATAGATGTAGTGTAATAATCATGCAGTGTTGCCTTCAGTTGTGGAAAGAACGTATACACAGTGATGTGGAAGGCAACACTGCATGTTGATTCAGGTAACGTGGGCTTACACATTTTGGTCCGACCATGGAAACACATTTCGTGGGCCTGGGTTCTGAATGTTTTTGTGCAGATTCGTGTTTCAGTCGATGCCCGAAACTCCGCATTCAACGTGTTGGCCAATGAATGGTGATTGTTTTACATATTTTCCTTCGTATCACCTTACGGTCACGTTCTGTGAATGTGGTGAATCGTCCACTGCGGGAAGCCCTTGTAACTGACTTCCTCCTCTTCCTTCATTTATTGTTGACCTTCGACAACAATTTGTCAATAATTTGCCTTGCCGAACAAATACTCCTAATGGCCATCAGGAGTATCTGTTCGGTAAATTATGGCATTCTATCACAACTCGTCTTTCAAATTCCGTCAGTTCCCTACTCATAGCCATTTCATTCGGACACAGTTGCACTAACTTGGGTGCATCATATTCCTCCAGTTTATACCGGCTACAAATATGTGAATTGTTAGCTGGAAAGATGCACTTTCCTATGGGGATGGTGCGTTGACTTCTTTCTATGCAGTGTATAAATTAACGCCAACATATAAGAAAAGCATCATTTTTTTTGCGCCAGAAGAATGATTGAATAGATTCCTTTCTGCTCACTTAAAAGGAACACTTTCTAATGTAACCTTTTTTTTTTCATCCAACTCCATATATATATTGTTCATGAAACAGTTAAAGCTCTCTCTCCAAACTCGAAACTCGACTTTTAAGTGATACAATTCAATATAATACGCAGTAGACTATATATAATTACATATAAAATTAAATGCATTGTTAGAATTAGAATGAGAAAATTTATTTTAATTTTTATTCGAAATATAATTTATCATATGATAATTTACATATCACTCTTTGGTTCTCGATCGATAACGACTATGCCTTTAGGTTTGAGTGACCTGAGTTCGGATACCACTTAAAATTGGATTTAAACTGAGGAATCTTTATAAGAAATCTTTATAAGTTCTTTTCAGCTAAAGTAAGTCAATTTGATGGACTTCTTCCTTTATTCTTATAAGATTAGTGTTCTATATTCTTAGCAATTGGTGTCTAAATAATTGGTGTCGTGTGTTTTTTGCATTGCAGTCTCTTACAAAAGGATTTAAATTGTTCGACAGAATTTCCTGATGAAGACAAAAGGACTGAAATCGAAGGTTCTGGGCACTATGGATCTGTCAAAGGCTGTTTGTGAAGTTGGGTCTCATCTGCGTACTGGTAAGAATATTTTTAATTTACCTACAGTATGTAAAATTTACTTAGGTAAAGTGTAGCATTACCTAAGAACTGAGAATCTTTATTACTCCAACATAAAATTTTTTAGAACTATTTTTGCTTCATTTATTAAAGTGTCATCTGAAATACTCGTATTTAATGTAATTACTACATAGTTAATTATAAGTGCATTTTTATGATGTTCCTGATGTTTTATGATGTTGTTAATAATAGGGATATACAGAAAATCCATTTATATTACAGATTTCCAAAAACTAAGAAACTGTTGGGATCAAAATGATATTACATGTACAGACGCAGATATTTTTTATGAAACAACGGCAGAAAATGTTTGATGGTAAGTTTCAAATTAAGTTCAGTTTGTAAGTAATGTTCCATAATATCTTAATTTATATTTCAAGGCCCTAATTTCGTAATAGCTTTCAATGCAAGCTAAGCACCTTTGGTAGTTTCTACTTATATTAAAATTTTTCTGCCGTGCTAAATTCTAAAGTAAGAACAGAGTATAGTGAATATGCCTAGAATTCACTAAAATTAATAACTAAAACTATTAAATTAATAATTTAATATTTTCAATGTTGAATAAATAAATAACGTGTGAAAATTATTTTCATTAAATATATTGTAAACAATTAATATATTAATTGATTCATTATTTAATATTAACTAATCAAATTAGTTAATATTAATTAATATTAACCGATTCATAAAAGTGGCAAGTGGCATAATTATATGAAAGATCAGCAGCCACTAAATAGAATTTCGATAGCTCACTTTCATAATGAGATTCTAAATTAATAAACTAGTACTTTTAAAGCTATTCACCTGAATATGTCTCCTTCCAACATTCAGACTTTTACTAAATAATGGTATCGTACTGATTGACTAATTGGATTTCAAACATTTTATTTTACTAGAAATGTGCACAACACACGATTATAAGCAGCGGAAAGACATTCATTTATATATGACAGAAAACTTCGGAATAGGGCTGGCACAATTTCATTTTAAATCTGACCATGAATAGTTTGAAATGATTCCAGTAGTGTCACATCCGTTTATATCAAAATCTCTCTCTCTCTCTCTCTCTCTCTCTCTCTCTATTCGGCAGAGCCTCAATAGCTACGTCGGTAACGAGATGCCCTTGGTTTGGAAAAACCAGTATCCGAATTGCTTCTGGTACGCGAAGAATTATAATAGCTTTTTATCTAAAGGTGAGTTAGTCAATTTTATATGGAGACAGTTGGTTTTTCCTCCAGGAAATTCAGGTTTTTCATCCAGCATAGCAAGTATTTCGCCACTTCTGCACCAGTTCCATTGCAACTGATTGTTGTATGAGTCATGAATGTAAAAGGAGCTTTCGCACAACTGTCTCTTCGTTGCACTTCAGCTGGCTTCGCTGGTCTAGTAATCAGTATATTTATCGCATACAGTTTATATCACTCTTCAAAGAACAGAATGTGGGTTCGAATCCACATTCCATGGTAAGCATGGACGTTTGTGAATGCTATCATGTTGTGGAAGGATTTCATCCGCAGGTGTAAAACTATTATTATGTTTATAGCAGGCCTGAAGTGACCAGAAAAAGTAAGTTGTTTGGTCTCTAGAATAGAATTTCTGAACTATCTCACATTAGTTCACCACCAAAATAAAATATCGGATAGATTTTTACAATGTTCAGATATTCTCTAGTGCTTAAATAAATATAAAAAGAAAATGTTTAATATAATTTTATAAACGCTTTGAAGAGTTTTAAAATTTAATTTATATACACATGTATATCACAATTCATAAATGTGTATCATTCAGTTAACCACTTGTACTGTATTGTATAAATGATATATAATATATATGACTATTCATTTTCTTCTTTCAAGTAATATGCTTGGGATGCTTCTGTGTATAGAAAAACGACTTCTTCAAAGTTGCGGAGTTCAAGTGGCTGATGCTGGAAGGGAAGCCATCCGTATATTATTTTCACGATTCACTGAAATATGTTCTTCAGTGCAACATAAATGCGTTGTTAATTGAAATACTGAAATATAAATCTTTTTTGCTTTATGTAATTATACAGAATAAAATACATTATTCTAGTTGAGTTTCTGTTTATTGCATGAAAAGATTCATTGCGCATTCTGTATTTATTGGAAACAAATTTCTTAGCATTCGTGTGTAGAGGCTTAAGTGCTGTGAGGACATCATGTTGGAGGCTTAATGGATTTTTTACAACACTCAAAAAGAATTAAAATAGAATTTAATACTTCCTATATTTCGTCCTGGTCACTAGGACATCTACGGAGATTACAAAAACAATTAATGTAACATGCACACAAATATCATACAATACTAAGCCTAACCACGTGGGTGACACTAAAGTCCTATCTGGGTGGAGTGCCCTCTAAGGGCGGTAGTAGGTGGCCTGGAATGTAAGGTGGGACCTCTGCTGATGAGTGTTTCCCAAATCTTCGGAAGCTTAATGCAACCGTATTTATTAAGATTTGGTTGGTTTCTGAGAGCTGCTGCTGCTGCTGCTTCTAAGAAAAGTCTCTCCTTCTTTTATTTGCTGTGGTGGAGTATGGTGGTTTTCTTCCATGATACCCTGTGGGTGGTGTCCAAAACATGGCCAGCCAAGCCTGAATGGTCATAGTTGTGTTTGCAGATGTAAGACTTGTGTTCCTACAGGCGGATGGATGCTGATCTGCCTGTCTGTCCAAAGTACGCCAGCTTACAGGAACAGGGTACATTGTAAACTCCAGGCAGAGAGATAGAGGCGGGAGCTGATCTTTCGTAGAACGGATAAGGGTAGCAAGTTTACGGTGGGGCTTATATGCTGTGTGTAGGTTGTACTTTTTTTAGTAACTTGGCTATTTTTTCGGATGTGCCACGGATGTAGGGTATGGTGATGGCATTTTTAAAATCTTGTTGACGAGAAGGACGGGGAATGGGGGAGGAACTGATTATTTTTTTGATACTGTGATCGCTGTAGCATTGAAGAGGAAAGTTCTATGTATGTGGTTAAGCTCAGTAGTGAGGGCAGTTCCAGGCTCAGTAGTGAGGGGTGGTGGTGGGAGAGTTTGTGAATGTATCTGCCTGTGTGTGGGTTTTCTGTATACAGTGAAAGCAAGTGTATCATTAGGCAGGCGTGTGACTAAGGTGTCTAGGATGGGCAAACAATTGTTCTTTTCCATAGTAAACTGGATTCTTGGATGTAGGCCATTGAGATGACTGCAGAAGGAGTCTAACGTGTCTGGGCCATGAGGCCAAATAGAGAACACATCATCTACATATCTTAGCCCCTACGGATTCGAGTCCTGCCTTGGGCGTTGGCATTTCTGGATATCTTTAGATGAAAGATGAAAATCATCGCCTGGTGTGCGTGCGTGCGTGCGTGTGTGTGTGTGTATCCATAACCTCTTCCATGTTAATGCCATTTTTTAATTGTATTTTTACTATATTAAAGACATTTGAATGAAATGGATTAAATTTTGAATATATTAGCGTTATCTTATTATCCTAAATAATAAGATAACGCTTCCACGTCACGTTTTCTACAATCATTTCCTGAGGAGGTATTCTCTATTCCCCTTTACTCTCTAATCCCCTTTCATTTCAGTCAAAGTTTGCTAAATTTCTTGAGGATTTTTAATGACAAGACACAATTAAATTCTAAAATTTGAAATTTGGTTGGAATCGATTAAGCGATAATGACATGTGTAAAAGACAAAAAGAACCAAACAAAAATTACAAACTACAAAACAAAAGTAAATAAATAAATAACATTTCTATTTATAAAATAAAGAACGATGCCATTTTGGTCATTTTTAATTTTTAATTGCTGAGTCCTTTCAGTAATTACATTTAAAGTAGACAATTTAGTAAATGTTGAATACTTCTGTCGAATAAAAGTAGCAGAGAGATATCCGGCAATTTTGAAACGGAATTATAGTACATGCAATTAGGACTTGAGTAATTCTTGTAATAAAAGTAATTTGAGACTGACACAGGCTTACACCTAAATACAAATCCTTGTTATATTCTCCTCCACAATCCTTCTCAATCATTTCTCAAGTATACTTGCATAAATCTCACCAGAAATACTCTTGAAAGGAATTCCTCTATAATTCTCTCATTTAGCTTATTTCCCTTTTTACAGATGGATACTATGAAAGATCTTCACAATCATCTGGAATTCAACTCCCTTACCAGGCCTCCTGAATTATACGTCTTAAACAGAGGAATATATTATGCTTGTCTTAGGTGTTACTGCCGTGACGTTCACAGTCTATTAATTAGTGGTAAGACTTTAACCATATATATATATATATATGGTTAAAGTCTTACCACTATGTGTGTATATATATATATATATATATATATACACACATAACTATTTAGTACGAGTTGTTGCCCGCCTTAATAAAATGTAGGACCTCATTTCGTTGAGTTAACTGCTGCAATCCTACGGGACATAATTTCCACATGCGTACGATAGCGATCAATGAGAATTTTGAACCATTCTTCCTGTTAGCGTGTAACAAGGTACCGGACTGTTGCGGAGCAGACGTCTTTTGGCCTCTTCCGACGCTCCAGGTCATCGCATAAATGCACAATACGGTTTAGGTAATGGTTCCTTGGAGACCAGTCAAGTGGTGACGTTCATGTCCACAAACCACGCAGTTACAGCAGTAGCCTTATTACAACGTGCATAGCTTGCTGAAAGAGGCAATTGTCAGTTCCGCAGAAACTGACATTTGCCTTTTTCTCATTTGCCTCATTCTGGGCAATGAGAAACCACTGCCCAGAATGTTCACATCGAATGTTTATTCATCGAATGGACAATTCATTGAACGACAATTCGTCGAAAAGGCACATCGAAAAAAACAATTCACCGAAACATTTTCGATGAATTCTTTCTTAATTCATCGAAAAGTCATTTTTCTTGCAACCTATTGTTTAAAAGTGTTCGATAACAATACCTAACTTACTCAAGATACAAACAGCACATGGATGTGGTCATTGAAATGTAATAATTATTTTCTTGAATTTTAGAACATTTTATGTAAGTGTACATACTGCTTCATTATGTAAATAGCAATTTATCTGTAAAGAAGAATTTTTTTCTACCAAATTTTGTCCAAATTACACTAGTCAGACTGAAATTAAAACTTTAATATATATATCTTAACTGTAAAATTTCAATATATTTCATCCAGCCAGAAATGTTATAATAATAAAAGTGATTAAGTTGGAATTAAACTGAACCGTGCAGACAGCTTCGTGTACCGACAACTTCCGTGACAACTCTCTGACTTAACGAATTCCGCTAAGTCAGAGAGTTATTGTAATATATAATTTTGACACATCGTTACTTTGTATCTTCAAATATATATATATATATATTCACTGGGCATCTACAGGTGGCGTATGGTCACTCCGATGCGCAGTGATGTGCCACACCAGGCCTCGCCATGTAGTCCTGTTGTTTGCTTTTCTGGCGACTTCAACTCTCTGAAGATCAGTCACTCCACACACACACCATCCATCCATCCGTCTCATTGATTGTCTACCCCTACCTCTTTTTCCAGGAACTTTACCTTCTATTACTGTTCTGAGAAGTCCCCCTTCCATCCTTTCTATATGTCCAAAATATTTTAACATGTGTAACTGTTGCGGAGCAGACGTCTTTTCTTCTGTCAATATCCTTAAGGAGCCTTAAAGTTCTACTTATCTTTTCTAACACCCATTCATTTGTATGCCTTTCAGTATATTATATCCTCATCTAACACCACATCTAATAAGTAGATATCAGTTTCTTATGTGACTTCTTTAGGTTGCAATTCTCACATCCATAAGTCACTGTTGGAAAAACAACTGCATCCAAAATCCTCAACTTTGTTCCCATGGAGATAGATCCATCCTTCCAGATTTTGTACAGGTCTCTGACTGTTGTTTTACCCATTCATAATCTTTTTCTGACGTCTTCTGAACAGCAATCCTTCACATTAATAGTGGATCTCAGGTACTCAGACTTGCTGACTTCCTCAATTCTTTCTCCATCAAGGTACACTTGTTTCTCAAGAGCTTCTCTGGTTGTATTTCCTTAGAGAACCATAATATTTTTATTACTAGGATTGAGTTGAAGTCCTCCGTTATTACTGACCTTGTTAACTTTGTCAAGAATTAGTCCTAGTTCTTCCATGTCATTACAAAGGAGTACTGTATCATCAGTATACCTCATATTACTGATCAATCTCTTCCTATCCTAATTCCTGTCCTGAGCTTATCCAATGTTTCACGCATGATGTCCTCCGCATATATACTAAACAAGTGAGGAGAAAGTAAACATCCTTGCCTAACTCCTTTTCCCACTTGAAGCCAGGCAGTCAATCCAACACCTGTATATTTCAGGTGTTTATTCTCCGAATATACACCTGAAAAACTAGAACGGTTCGACAATTTTTTCTAAAAGTTTCAAATACCGAATCTGAGTAAAATTCATCCCATAATAATTATTGTACTGATGTCGAATATTACCGTTAGTAATAATAATAATAACTCAGCTATTGCCAGTCCCAAGCCCGGATTGAGAAAGAAGGATGGTTGTACTTGTGGCAAGCGACCACAATATGTATAAAAAATATAAAATAAAATAAATAAATAAATAAAACATATTGCTACAGAAAAGTCAACCATTGTTGGAAAACTGGCACAAAACCAGGACGGAGAAATACTGGAGGAATCAAGCAAGTCAGTGAAAGCCCCATGGGGGAGCTGACAGGCCGAAACCCCCTCCCCCCAAAAAATAACCTCTTCAGCCAAAACGTTTAACCAAAATTGGATGCTAGAATATTAGGACTCTTTACGAAAGTGGAAAAGTTAATTTACTAACCAGAGAAATGGACATATACAAAATATAAATACTAGATCTAAACGATACAAGATGGAACGGCAGCGGAGAAATCCAGCTAACAACAACAAACAAATGCATTTTATATTCCGGAAACTAGAATGAGGTTGATACACATATCAAAGGTGTAGCTTTAGCTTTCTTGTTAACAACGGATGCTAGAAAAGCTTTAATTGAATGCAAATTATTTTTCGGAAGAATATGATCAAAGCTAGATTTAAAGCTAAATAGAGAAATGTGACTATAATAAACATAATGGACCAACAAACAATCCAAAAATAGAAGGGTAAGAAGACTTCCATGATATGCAAAAAAAAATGAGTAGATGAAGTAAAAAGTAAAGATATGCTTTTAATTATAGGAGACAAGAATACAAAAGTAGGAAATTGTAACATGGGATTTGAACGAATAATGGTAAAAGTAGGTTTAGGAATCTGTAATGAAAATGTGGAAATCCCAAATGACTTTTGCACTTTCAATGATATGCTCAAGGAGGAACCTTATTTAAATATAAAAACATCCATTACTTGGATATCACCTGATAAGAAATACGAAAACCAAATAGCCATATTTTAAAAAAACAGATCTTGGAGAACCCGTAAGAGTTTGGAGAGGTGCAGATGCTTTTACAGACCACTTATTATTGATTGCAAAAATGAAATTAAGAATGAAACTAAGAAAAATATCTCAAGGCAAGAACAAAAGAATTAAATACAATATATCCAAACTGTAAAACAAGGATATAAAAAAAAATATATAAAGTAACATTAAGGAATAAATATGGAAGCCTCGTTGAACAACATAAGGAAATACACATCAAAGAGAACTGGGAAAAAATAAAGAATACTGTATATTTAATAATACTACCGAAGAACTTCTGAGAAGGCAGAGCAGGAATCACAAACATTGAGCTCTGAAAAATAAAACATCATCTTATATGAAGAAAGGAAAACTTTATGGAATATACTTCTGCGAAGCACAGAAGAAAATGAAAGAAATAGGAAAACTGGACAGGTATAAAAAGTGCAAGGAAAGATAGAGGAGATTTCCTGAAGGAAATGTGTTAAGATGCCGGAGAAGCAGCATGTAAATTTGACTAAAAGTGGTTGATTGAGATTACAAGAAAGCTAGCTGGGAAGAGTTTTAAAAGAGAAGGCCTGAAAATATAAAAAAAGGAAAATTACTACCAAATGAAGCGGACATAGAAAAAAGATGGGTGGAACATCTCCAAGAAATTTTTAATTGAGAAACAGAAAATTTAGAATAAGAAATACTTAAAATAAATATAGGAATTATAACTAAACTAGAAATAACTCGAGCAGTAAAGAAAGCAAAAGAGAAAAAAAACAATAAAGCTGCTTGGAGAGACAATATACAGGCTGAACTACTTAAAGCAGATATAAACACTACTGTTGAAATGCTATACCGCTGTTTAATCAAATATGGGAAAATTGGAGAGGGATTTCACTTCTAAATGTTGTATGTAAAGTATTTACTAGAATATTGTTAGAAGGAATGAAACAAGAAATTGAAACTAAACTGAGGAAAGAACACTGAGTTCAGGCCAAACAGATCTTGTATTGACCAGATAATAACATTAAAAATAAGCGTTGAACAATCAATAGAGTGACAGAGTAGCCTATATTTGGGATTCATTGACTTTGAACATGAATTCGATAACATAGACAGAAAAACTGTATAGAAGTTAATGAAGCACTATGGGATTCCCCAGAAAATCGTAAATATTACAAAGAAAACGCATGAAAAATACAAAATCCAAATAATAAAAGGCTTATTCCAATTCCGATACCAAAATTTTGTATTATGGTATTATGCTATTTACTTGTAAGGTCATAAAAGGTACACGTATCGCTATGACCAAATTTAAAGTTGTTTTATTAAACACTCCCGGTAATGTAAGCTGAGTGTACATGTTCGAATCATTTATCTCGATCACAGTTTATGTTTCTAGAAAATAAAACTGATTATTCCTGATTAGATTAACTTTTAAATCATATTGATTTGGAAAGAAAAATTCTTTCTGAGAATTTCCACCATAGGTGGAAATTCTTTAGAAAACTGATGACAAGCAGTTCAAAGAAACGCAGCTTGAACGAATACCAATCATCAAAACAGGTGTTCCTCAAGACTCAGTTCTACATAAAAGTAAAAATGTTGTCTATATAGATAATAAAAAACCCTTGAGACTTTTTTTATTATCTATATAAACGACATCTGTTGAATGGAATTGAAAGGAAACATAATCAGCTATACTGATAACACGGCAATAGTTTTTCTCATCAAACAACATGCCAATCTTAAAACGTAACGAGAAATTTGATTTATTAAGCCTGCATACATGGTTTAGTGAAAACAAAATCAAAATGAGCGTTCAGAAAACTAAATTTATTCTATTTGAACTGAAGGGTAGAGAAGCAGTCCTGCCAATTAAATAGCATACCACTTCCTGCGACGCCAGAAATGACTGCATTTGTGAACTTCCTCAATGGATCTGCAGCAACCAGTATATTGGGCATACACGTAGATCATAATCTAAAATGGAAAACCTATATCCAAGCTCTTACAACCAAATTAAGGTACACATTATATAGAAGGCGTAATATAAAATACATTTTATATTACGCCTTCTATATTATCTAAAATGCATGAAATACATAGTATTTCATACATTTTAGACTATATTATGCAATGGTATACTGAAGAATTCAGTGTTGTGGAATCTGTAGCTTAGGGGAACCCTCAAAAATATCCTTGGCAAATTGTATAATCTACACAAATAAATATTAAAGAAAATCTTCATGTTTCATCATACTGCAGTTAACCGACCTCATGGACCTGCACTGTAACCTCAGACACGAAGAAGTTTAATAAGAAACCTATTAAAATTCTTGCAAGAGAATCAATTTCAGGTTGTATCAAAGGAAATTTATAAGTAAGCAGAAGTTATCATGTCGATTCCGAGCTGTGTTGCTAGAGTCGAGCATTCTTTTTCGTCTATGAAGAGAATACATACTTGTTATAGAGGAACTAGGTCGGTATAAGGTTAATCGCTATTGAAAAAACATTGATGATGGAACTGAAGGGAAAAAATGATAAAATAAACTTCATTTTATGATGATGCACTAACAAAATTCCTAAGGAAAAACAGGAGATTGAAACTTGAGTATAAATAAGTAAAACAAGTTATTTCAGCTTTTCTTTGATTCATTCCGGAAAAATGATACCTTCCTAAGTGATCACTTTTCCTATTTATGTGCCTATTATATGGGTGTATTTAAACATCGTATCCAAATTAAGTGATCCGTGTCTCGCTCTAGTATATATATATATATATATATATATATATATATATATTCATTTTGCTTTTCATAAATAGAGCGCTTTCCGTATTCAATGACTATTATAAACAACTGTTACGCATATTTTCTTGAACTGAAAATTTGATAGTGACTGTTAGGACATATGTACTTAATTAGTTGGTACAATAAATCTGTTCTGTAGCATAGTCTGCAGGGAGCAGTGTATCTCTCCATTCAGTGGGTCGTTCGAGTTGTCTCTAATTATACTAACTGTTCCAAAATATATTATATTTACTGTTTACCGTATTTAGTGATAAACAAAGCCACTTGTTTTTTTTTGTGTGTGTTTTTTTGCTTGTGCAGTATAGCATCTGTTGAGGTTGGAAAGATTTTTAACGGTATAAGGACATTTTTATTTTAGTCTTCAAAAACAACAGCTAGCTGAGCTGCTGAAAGTTTCACAAACTCAGATCATCTAATATGGCAACTGTTGGAATGATTCATTCAGAATGAGTGGTAATCTAAGCTGTGCTGTGTATTGTTATTAATTGTTGAAAATATAGTGCTTAATAGTTTTTAAGAACTATATCTATAGTGCTTAAATCCTCTTCAATTGCTAAATTCAACTATGAAACAGCTGTTTTTGGTGTGTTTATATGATAAGTTTCAAAAGTTTAATCTACTATATGCAGAAGCGACAACAGTAATAAATATTTATTATGTGATACAGAGAGCTTACGAGAATACGATCTTCGGTATCCGAGTTAAGTAGTAGTCCAGTCACTTTAAACCAGATCAAGATCAAGTTCAGGCTTCGTGACTTCATTGTTTGATAAGATCAGTAACGTCGAGAGTATGGAATGCTTGGAATTTCGCTGGGGAATCAATCTGTCTGTAACATCACGTTCAGCATTTTAGTTCGCGTATGGAATTCTGGGTAATTGTTTGCATATCGAATTGTGGGTGATGGTTAGAGATAAGATCGAGATGGTTAGAGATAAAATCGTTGGCATTTCTCAGGGTGACACATCCATCAATGACGTAAGGTTGTGTCTTTGGTTCGAGTGTGGAACTGTGGGTGACGTTTCGAGTATGGAATTCTGGGTGATGGTTAGAGTATTGAATCCTGGGTAATGTTTAGGGTATCGAATTCTGACAAGATTGAGATGTTGATGAGATGGGTAATGGTTAGAGATTGGAATTCTGGGAGGATAATTGGTCAAGTGTTGGGGTCATTGGCTATAGTGTGGAATTGCAAGTAATGGTCACAGCATGGAATTCAGAGATGTGTTATTTGTCAGTGAGGTGAGATCAGTTTTTTGTTCACATGTGGAATTATGTAATGATTAGAGATTGGAATTCTGGGAAGATATTTGCTCAAGTGATGGGGTCTTTGGATGGATTGCATAACTATGGTAAAATATTTGTCAATATACCAGTAGATATTTTCTAAATAATTAGTTACTGGAAATCAGTAATGTCCCCCTCATACCTCAAACACAAAAACACTTTTTTTTTCATTCATATTTACATTTTCTAAAATAATTAATCACTGGATATCAGTAGTTTCCCTCTCACCCGCCTCAAACACACACATATATCTTTTTTTTTTCCTTTCATGTTCATTTTCTAAAATAATTAACCACTGGATATTAGTGGTGCCCCCTCAAGCACACACACACACTTTTTTTCTTTCATGTTCACATTTTCTAAAATAATTAACTACCACACACACATGTTTCTTGTCAATAGGTTGTAGTTAGACATTTTCTAAAATAATTAACCACAGGATATCAGTAGGCTCCCCCAAACACACACACACACACATTTTTTTCATGTTTTTCTTGTCAATAAGTTGTTGTTAGACGTTTTCTAAAATAATTAACTGCTGGATATCATTGGTGATCCCCTCAAACACACACACACACACACACACACATCTTTTTTTTTTCATGTTCACATTTTCTAAAATAATTAATTACTGGAATCTCAGTTTTACTGCTTCTACGTCATGTTTAAGATCTTAAAAACTTCATTACTTTTCTAATTAAATGATAACTTTTTACAAATTCTAAGCAGAATAAATATTCTTAAATATGAAGAACATGCCAATGACACCTTAATTGTTTATTTAAGTTTAATAAAACACGTTTATTTAACTGAAATATTATTTTCAAGTATATTCACAATGAAAAAGTCAAACATCTAATTACCTAGAAATATTTCACAAGATTTGTCTCTTTTGCTAGTTTCCTGAAGAAAGAAAAATTTCAAAAGGGTTTTGGGTTCATTCATTTTTTTTTATTTTACCGGATACACAATACAGTAGAGTACACCACAACACACACAAAAAATGCAATCTGCGGCCTGAAAGAACAAATTGCAGTAAATAAACTGAAAATACATTTGATTCTTGGAAATGAAATTGACAACAATTAAATTGACAGAAACATTAGGTTTCTGTCAATTTCATTATTAGTGCAACATTCACACTGTGGCTCATGGCTATATTTTCCTATGGTTGTGTATGTTCTATACTTAGTGACGTCACTTCAAGTAGATTAATGTCACCACTATGCTCTTCTGTTAATTTCACACTACAGTGTTAAAATAACAGAAGAAATTAAATTTTCAAAGATTTGAAATTCACAGCCATATTGTTTTCATCATTTGGAATACCGCAAACTGAAAATTCGCATTACTTGATGCAGGCTTTTGATATGCTTCTGTATTTTTTTCAATCTAATTGATTGTTGTTTTCTCTATTTTACTTTTAAATCTTAGAGTAGTATTTTTATAACTGAAACCTCAGCAAAGAGATTGTCTATTTCAATAACTGATTTCTCAGAAGAAGAGAGATATGGAATTAACAAATTCTGAGGGTGCATCAACATCTGGCCACTGAAGCTCAAAATCTCAACTTCAGTGTATTCATCAAAACTGCTCTGTAGTTTTGAGCCTTCTTTCCCACATTTCTTAATAAGAGACACATTTCTCATAAAAATTCAAAATATGCTTTTCAAAATCTACTTTTTATGTCTCATTCATTGACATACAGAAATTGTATGACATTGACATATAAAAACTTTTGCTTGCAAAACTGTAGCGATGAACTTGTTGTCCCTTCTGGCTATTAATTTTACCTTTGATTCCTTGTGCTTCAAAGCTCAAGGAATTTTTTCAAACTGTCGTATTTTTCTTTAGCATTAGTAGGTTTAACTAAAGGAAATGAGACAAACAAGGGTTTGGACTCTGCATTAGCATTTTCTTATTAGAAACTTCTTTTGCCAGCACTAATAAATAGTTATTATTATTATTTCAGATAAATATTATCTCTGTGGTATACTTTGTAATTTCTATGTTACCAATTATTATTTCAAACGAATAATAGTGTGTAGTATACTTTGTTAATTCTATGTTACAAAGTTTGAAACATTTAAGTGTAATGATGACTTATATCCTCCCTTTTGATGTTTATGTACTTTCCTTCTCTGATGCTAATGACACCAACATTCTAATTGAGATTATCAGTTCTGGTTTATGAGTATATGGACAAAATGTTTAAGTAACTCAAACAATGTCAATAGGTATCATTAGACATTTTTCTAAAATAATTAAAATTATAGGATATCAGTTTCCTCTACTTTTTTTCCAGGCATTAATTTCACAATAGTCGTTTTTTTTTTACATTTTCTATGTTCCACGTTATTAGTTCAAATAAATATTAGCTCTGTAGTATACTTTTTTTAAATTTATATGTTACAAAAACATTTAAGTCTAATCATGACTCATATACTCGTTTTAATGTATATGCGCTGTTCTTCTGTGATGCTAATGACACCAACATTCTAATTGAGATTATCAGTTCTGGTTTTCGAGTATATGGATAAAATATTTACAGATAACTCAATGTCAATAGGTAGAAATCGAATATTTCTAAATTAATTATTAGAGGATATCAGTTATTTTCATTTTTTTCTGTTCCTGGCATTAATGTCACAGTACTACTTTTTTTTTACATTTACATTTTCTTGTACATGATGTATTATGCTCTGTGTTAATGATTCTGCTTAAAGATTTCTTTGTCACCGATTTTTATACATATGGTCTTCGTATAGATGTAATTTTCTAGATCTTAAAACTTCATTACTTTTTCCTGAAGAAATGTTAACTTCATTTTTTTTACAATAATTAAACAGAATTCCATTAAGGTATGAAGTTATGGATTAATATATCAACTTCTAATTGGAATAACTGAGTAAACATTTCACTGCAGAAAACAACAATAACACAAATCTTTGTTCATATTCACAGAAAAAATTTCGAACATGTGATTACCTAGAAATATTTTTTGCAAGATTTAGTTTACACTCTTAACATTTTCCAGTGAGTTCAATAAATAAAATGTTCGTTACTCACTCTTTCTTGATTACATTACATCCAAATAGCTGGTCATGCAAAATACTCTTAAGAATGGACACCATAGGAAGCACAGTTCCATACATCTTGTAAGGTGTTAGCCTGTATGTATTCTTTTGTCACCAGATATACACAAGCAGTCTTTGTATAGTCATAAATGTCCCAAAATAAAGAACATTTATCGAATTGAATAAAGTCTTGAAGGCCTAATTTAATCATTGACGAATTTAAATGAGTTGCAATAATCCTTCCCATGATACGACTAGGAGGTAATTCCCTTTTCCAAAAATAATAAATGATTATCAATGTCGTACATTTCTAGTGAAAATATCTCAGATTCTTCACAACTAATAGAGAAAACTTTACTTCCACCAGCTCCTGTATCATTGACCATTAGTTCACCATCTTGGCATTTGAGATTATAACAGTCTACGAGGTTCAATTCGTAGTCTACTCTTCCTTTGCAAGTAGGTGAGGATATCAAACCACTTCCTACATAACTTTTCCCAAGTGCTCCTGGATAACCACATCACAATGTATGCACTTTTTAAAATAATAATCGGTTTCCATCCTTTTAGAGCTATGTGCAGAGTTTTGTCTCAGGCTATTTTCCTGAAGAAAGAAAATTTCAAAGACTTTTGTGGTTCACCCATTATTTTTACTTTAAACAGACACAAAACACACAACACAATATGATAGCTGACTGGATGAATGATTGTAGTAACTGAAAAGGCACTCAAGTCGATTGTTATTCCTTACAGTACTGTTTACCCTGACCGTTTCTTACAAAAATGTAACTTTTGTGCAGATAACTCATGGTCATATTTTTGCATGCTGGTGGATATGATGATGTGATTTTATCTTACTTTGTGACATCATAGGGCAAAGCTTATCTCTGTAGCTCAAATGGTTTTCTCTATTATTTATCCTTATTATGTTAAGTATTTATTCCAACACAATCTCAGAACGTACACTGACCAGCTCCATTTGTCTGAATCATATACTGTACTTCTGCATGAAGTCCAGAGATTCCGCAATACGCTAGCAAACTTATTGCGAAAATAATAGTGTCAATCTATTTCGAGATATTGGCTTTTAAAATTTGAAATGCATCTTTTTTATTTTTTTATTTCTGTTTTCTGAAACACCAAAAATTATTAATTTTTATCATATATACAGGGTGGCCATAAATTAACTTTCCCTCTTTGGAGGCATCTGTTGCTAAAACCAATAAACAGAATGAGATCAAATTTTATATTGATACTTTCGAAGGCATGGGGATATAAACTCTGCGAAAAAAAAAAAAAGATTTACTACCAAAAGTCGCTGATAGGGGAAATTTTGGCTCTGGAGGAGCCAAAAACAGTCAAATATTTGCAGTAAGCGCAGGTAAAAAGGATTTTGCAAATTTTACTATGCGTACGTGAACAGCAACGCCACCAATTCCAATTAAAAAGGGATTGGGAACGTTCACGCAGTTATTCGAATGACTTTTTACGAATTGTGCTCAATATGCGTCCTGCCTTGCCTCAGCGTGCTTTACTTGTTAAGTTGTTTTACCTTAAACAGCGCAATGCCGTAGCGGCCTTCGGGAATTTAGAAGGCTTCATAACCTGCGTACAGGTCCTATGTCAGCAGTAGCACTGAGAGCTATGATTAAGAAATTTGAAGAAACTGGATTACTAGGAGTTAGAGCTGGCAGAGTATGGAAAGCAGTTCAAGAAAACAGTGCAGACCCTGATTCTGTTGAATAAAACATTATTTCCTTGAGTTTAATCACTACATTAATGTCTGTGTCTCTCGCAAGTTGTTGTTTTAGTTTAATTATCATCATTCTCATTATCATTGTAACATTGCCACATATTGGAATGAGTGACGTTGCTGTCACTACACCGTCGAAATGTAATTATTCCATTTATCTGCTTTAATGTAATTAAATGCTTGTTTTCGGCTCTTCCAATGGCAAAATACCAAAAGTACCAAAAGTCGTCGATAGTCCCCTATCGGTGACTTTTGGTACTAAATATTTTTTTTCGCGGAAATCTTTTCCCCATGCCTTCAAAGGTTTATAAAATTTGGTCTCATTCCGTTTATTGGTTTTAGCTACAGATGCCTCCAAGAGAGAAAGTTATTTTATGGTCATCATGTGTGTGTATATATATATATGTAGAAAGTTTTTTACCTTGGGTATAATATATGTTAAAGATACCAAGCTATTTTAATTATTAACCTGGTTTTAATCCATTTCCTAAGTAAGTCAAGGTTGCGCCTGCAAGTAGTGCAAGTCTGGGTAACCTGCACGTAGTGCAAGGCTTAGGCAACTCGTGGTAAAGGTGGATTAAGGTCTGATCACTATTCTTAGTATTTACCTTTAATGCAAAGCACATCTACTTGAAGAGATGTATGATGCTATGCATTAAAGGCCACTACCCAGACCGGTTTCGACCTTTATTGAGATCTCATCAGTGGATAGCCAGGCTTAGAAGTACAAAGGTTTAAGTAATACAGAGCTTATAAATATTTTACCAAGACAAGTCACCATAAGGTGCTTTGACCTTATTAAATAAAAATCTCAGGATGAGAGATAGATAGAGATATACGTTAAAGATACCAAGCTATTTTAATTATAAACCTGGTTTTAAAGCATTTCCCAAGTAAGCAAGCAGACAAGTAAGTCAAGTTTGCAAGTAGTGCAAGTCTGGGTGACCCCCACGTAGTGCAAGTCTTAGGCAACTCGTGGTAAAGCTTGAATAAGCTCTAATCATTATTCTTAGTATTTACCCTTAATGCAAAGCACATCTCCTGGAAGAGATGTATGATGCTATGCATTAAAGGCAAGGGGCCACTACCCAGACCGGTTTAGACCTTTATTGAGGTCTCATCAGTGGGAGCCAGGCTTAGAAATACCAAGATTTAAGTAATACGGAGCTTATAAATATTTGACCAAAACAAGTTACCATAAGGTGCTTTGACCTTATTAAATAAAAATCTCGAGATGAAAGATAGATGTAGAAAGTTTTTTACCTTGGGTATAATATACTTTCTACATCTGTCTCTCATCCTGAGATTTTTATTTAATATGGTCAAAGTGTTCATGTGTTCGATAAGCCTTTTTTCGACCGGTTCCCGAGTTAGTCGATCTCTGACACGGTTTTTCCTCCCGGAAACTCGGGTTTTTCGTCCTGTAAACTCAAGAAAATCAACCGTAGAACCCACATTATTTCAGACATTAAATATATTGTGTTAGGATTAGGGACCACGAGATGGCGGCACATTTGAGCCGTCTCTCTTCACTGTGTACTGCTTAATTAGTGATAGCCTTGGGCCAGTGGAGATTGAACTGCCCACTCAGTCTCCAAAAGTTAGATAGGGCTAAATGGCCTCGCCTACTTCCCGTATACGGGAACAAAAAGGCGTTAGCTGATTTTTTTTTTTTTTTTTTTACTATTGATAATATCAAACACTTTTAAAAAATGTAAGTAATTTTGATACTATTAATAAATAAGCACAAAAAGGCGTTGGAATTGCACAGAAACAACATATACTAAAATATTGTTAAACTTGCTACTAATACTCAAATAATTAATACAACTGTGGTGTCATTGTCATCTGTAGATAGCAGGAATACTAAGCAATTTTCCTTCTCTAGTTGGGCTTGTCAACACTTGGATGCTCTACAAACAATGGCAATGATAAGAAGTAAGAAATTTACTCCCTAGTTTTAAAAAACATGACAGCTTTTCCACGTTTATGTGTGCAAAGTCGCCCAATGTGCGCTACTCGCAGATTTAAGTTTACACGATCTTTATAACGTTTTTGTCTATATTAGATATATGTTTAATTGATAAAAGAAAGTAATATACTTTATCTTTAATTAATTACTTAATTTTTTCCTATCAATATAAAACTTTTTGACGTACCCCCACGTATGGACTTCCGTACCCTCTGGCGTACCCGTACCACACTTTGGAGACCACTTACTCATGGGATGGGAAGGATTTTGACAGTGTGTGAGAAGTGTTTAAAAAATACTTAAATGATGCGATATTAGAAGGAGAGTATTTAAAACACTCTCCTTCTAATATCAGGATTGAGAAATACAGAATATGAAGGCAGATTGAAAATTAGTAGACTTCATACATTAGCATAACAGAAGAAAGTGGGGTAATATGGTTGAGACTTATAGACTTCTGAAAGGGTTATACAGAATTTCAGTAGATTGAATATTTCGTGAATCGATGGAAGTTGCGAATAAATGCTGTCAAGAAGGGGGTAGGGCAAATTTTTTTTTTCTCATAGAATATTGAGTGATTGGAATTTATTGCCTTTTGATGTTGTGTGTGTGCAAATAAAATGAAAGAATTCAAGAACAGGAACAGGTATGACAGATGTTGAAAATAATGTATAGCCCCCTCTCAATGAGTTCCTGACTCCCTTTAGGTCTCTCTTAATAATAATAATTTTATTTTCAATCAAACTTTATTATTTATACATAATATTTATAATACATTACATGAACACAAATGTGCATAACATATATATATATTATGTACTTACACGTACATAATATTTTTAAATAATAATAACAATAATAATTGTTTGCAACATGTTATTATAATATTAACAGTGATGATTATTATTATTACAGATTTGTTTACATTTTTACAGTATCATCGTCATCATCAGCCATTGTCAGTCCACTGTTGGATGAAGGCCTCTTACTCCAAATCTTTCTGTCCATTTCTCACTTTTCCCATGTCAAATTTTATGATATCATCAATCCACCATGATTTAGTTCGGCGTAGTGGGCGTTTTTCTTCTCGTGGAATCCAATCCAGTACTTCTTTTGTTCATAGTTGGTCTTATTTTCGAACAGTATGCCCAAGCCATTGCCACTTCATATGTTTCACTCTTCTTATGATGTCAGAGACTTTGGTTTGATTTCTTATCCACGCATTTCTTTTGTGATCCAGTCTTATGATATCAAAAATACTTCTTTCCATACTAAATTGTGTTCTTGTTAATTTTTTAATTTCCTTTGCATTTAGTGTCCATGTTTCACAGCTATATATCAATATAGGAAGAATACATTGGTTAAAAACTTTTCTCTTCAGGCATAATGGTAGTTTTCTTTTGAATGCTGAACGTAATTTTATATAATTTCTGTATATAATAATTTCGAATACTAATATTTTTATTCTCATTATCATACAGAGTATTTACATGTATACAATTAAGACATGTTACATTTTCTGCTCTGTACAAAATTCTGTACACAGTTTGGAGTACCTTAATTTCTTTTTAATATTTTTTTAATATAAATAGACATGGTTTTTAAAATATCAGTATCATTTATTATTATACACCGTAATGATATATACATTACAATAATTTGTAGTCTATGATTATGAGGATTAGTTGATTGAGGCGGGATAATCCCATCTACTTCGATGCTAGGGTTAGCTTTCATGAAGAGAGTGGGATTTAGCTTCACTATTTATGTTGTTTGGTATTGTTTATGGATGAAATTTAGGCGTCGGATGTTAGTGATTTGTGAAGTCTATTTAAGTCGATGTTATATTTACTGTATTAGTATAGCTTCCAGAGTTCTGTATTAATGTTCTGTAGTTGTCTATGTGTTTTAAATTTCTTGGGAGATTGTTGAGTAGCGTGGGTATCAGATGTGATTTCAGAAAATAATTGTATAAGTTGTTAAAGGATCCAGGGATGTTAAGAGTTGTTGTGGGTCGTGTTATGCGATAAGTGTCTCTGTTGTTAAGATAGTTGTTGTTGAAGTAATTCCTTAGTAGTATTTCAGATTTTTAATGCTCAGGATTCTGTGTATCGCCATAAGCGGTTCAGATATTGCCTGTTGTATATACGGTCTACAAAGCACTGTTTTTTTTCTATGTAATGTTTCTAATTTTGTTAGGTCGCTGTTTGATGTGTTTGCGTAGACCGTTATACCGTACTTGAGTAGAGATTCACAAATACCGTGATATATGAGTTATTATTATTATTATTATTATTATTATTATTATTTTTTTTTTTTTTTTTTTTTTTTTTTTTTTTTTTTATATATTAGATGGAATCATGTCTTTTAATTGGAAGAGTTTTGCTGCGATGATGCGGAGTTTAGTATGTAGGTATTCTCAGGGCTTTGTTTCAGCCGGAACGCCTTCCCTTACCGGATTGATCTTATTTTCGTAAAGTAATTTTAGGACTTTAATGTTCCCTAAACACATATTTTATAAGTATTTCAAAACTAGGACTGCCTCCATTTTAAATTCTCAGTTATGGTCGTTGACAACGTAAATCAAGAGTCATCTTTGGTTCATTCAATCTAGTGCTGCCATCTTGTGTTGTTGACACTGAACCTCGAAGATCGAAGTTTTCGATTAGAATCGATAGTCAGCCGGAAGTTACAGTAGTTACCGGAACCGGAACTTCTATGTGAACAAGCAGAAGGTCTCTACGCAATAGATTCATAGTTAAACTGTGAGATTTCCCTTTTGATTGAGGAAAGCATCACTATTAGCCAGTTGTCATCATTAATAATATATGTACGCACAATTCTACCTGATATGGAGCAACACACAAATATTTTTATTGACGTTGTAGAGTTAGAAAATGTATCCGCAAAAGGTATTTTCCATAGCTTGATGAATACCCTGAATGAATTGGGGTTTCATGATGATTATTTGAAGAAACATCTTGTTGCCATTGCCTGTGATGGCGCAGCTGTGATGTTGGGTATGAAAAAATGAAGTAGTGGCTTTTTAAGGAACGTTATCCTCACATCTTGATTTGGCATTATATCAACCATAGATTCGTGCTCTCTGTTGGTGATGTTGTAAAAAAACACTTCCCAGAACAAATCAACCCCTTCAATTCATATCTTGACAAACTTTACTATCTCTATCACCAGTCAAAAAGATCTTGACAAGGAACACTTTAAAATTGGAACAGTTTTAAGTACACGTTGGGTGGCTACTAGCTTTAGAAGTGTTTTCGCGGTGTGGAAAGATTATGAAGCACTTGTGGCTCATTTTACAGCAGCAAAACTAGATGAAAACAGAGACAAGTCTCAAAGAGTAATGTATGAAGAAAATAACAAGTGTTGATTTTGTTTGGGATCTTGGATTGATGTGTAATGCTCTCCAAGAATTGTCAAAGCTTAGTGTTGAACTGCAAGCAAGGAATATTACACTCTACGCAACTCATAGTAGTACATCAAAGCAGATTCGGCTGTTTGAAACAGAAGGTCAATGGCGGACCTTTTTATCGTGAAGCTGTACAAGCAGTTGAAAATCTGAACTTTAAATGAGTGACTTTGGAGAAGAGGGTAACCAGTCAATCAACAAATGTGAATCCTTTTCTTGATCCTACAAAATTTTATGACTGCTTGAAACAATGAATGAAAAATCTTCTTCTATCTGCAGTAGAGATGCTAATTCCAGAATGGACAAAAGTGTTGGCCAGACGGTGCTGAAAGGAATGTTACTTTCGGTTAGACTAAAGTGGAGAGTTTGTGTAAGAGGCTAAGAATTCCAAAACAACAGGTTGTTAGGGGTTTTCGTGAATTCTTGACAAAAATGTCTGCTGCACTATTGCAATTAATAAACACTATCAACAGCATCCCCATTTCTACTGCTGAATGTGAGCGTGGCTTTTTTCCAGATGAATTTGATTATCACACCGACAAGAGCTTCTCTACAAATGAAGACGTGAGTACACAGACGTTCTTCCCCTGCCTATTTTTCAACCCTTAACATACGTTAATTCCATGTTCCTGGAAGTCAGACATCTAGCAACAGACACGAAGAGTAAGGAACGAACTCGTGAAGATGGCAACACCAGTTTGATAACCTTAATTTGGAAGCTTTGTGAAAATTGAGGGTATTTTTTAAACTTTTTTTCACCTTTGCTTTAATGTTTAGTGTTTTATTTCCATTTGATATGTATAATATCCATTTGTCAAAAGTAAAAGAAGATCTTCAAAGGGTTGGTATGTTTCGATTTTCTGTTATGAGATGAGATGGTAGAGTTCCGGTAAACTTATATTTAGAAAAAAAGCACTGGGTATTCTATATGTTTTGTCTGTTTAGGTGGCAATCTACAGCGAAAAGACCAAGGTATTTTGCATGTGTTACCGGTTAGATTTCGATACATTGGCGGTATTTTTGTTGTTAATGCGTCTTAGTGCCGTTGATTACAATTGAGTTTTGGTAGAAGTAAGTTGTGATTTTATTTAGGTCTTGTGATGCTTTGGAGAGAGCTATGTTGATGTTTGTGTGGACTGCTAGTAGCGCGCCATTATCTGAGTACTGATATGTATTTGACTTCGTGTGGCAAGGTTCTGAACGTTAGTAATGTATATGTTGAATAGAGTAGGTGATAATATGGCGCCTTATGGGACACCGTGCTTTATTTGTATACCCGGCCGTAATATGTTACTTCTATTCTGTTTGGGAGATAGTTCCTGAACCAGGTATGCAGTGTTCCTCTTATTCCGACTGAGTATAGTTTTGTCAGCAGTATGTCATGTTCAAGTGTATCAAAGCTTTGATTAAGTCAAGAAGGACAGCGTACTTGTTTTTATCGAGGGCTTCGTTTATAGGATCGACGATATTTTCTAATAAAGTGATCGTGTTTTTTGTTTTCTGAAAGCCATATTGGTTTTGTGAGATTGGTTGTACTTCTATAAATAGTTCTGTAGTCTTGTGTGTTATTTTTTCAAACATTTTGAGATGACTTGTATGTTTAGCAATTGATCTGCAGTTCTGTGTATCATTTGTTTCCCCATGTTTGTAAATTAGCGTAATTATCGCAGTTTTTCGTTGTTGTGGAATAATGACAGTTCTGAATATTATGTTCACAAATAAAGAGTATTTTATTCATTTGTTCAAACTGTGTTAAAAGGTCTATGAGTCCTATTTTGTCTATTCCTGCAGTGAGCTGTAAGAGTGTTTCCTTCAGTTCCTGTTTTGTTTCAGATGGGAAATACATAGTCAACTGTTGGCTTTGTGTTGTTAAATTTTTGTTGATCTTTGGTAGATTATCTTTTTTTTTTTTTTTGAGTTGTGTGATATTGTTTGTGAAGGCGTGGTTGAATAAGTTTGCTAGTGCCTCTTGGTTCATATCCTGACTGAAGTTTTTTGCAGTAAAATCTTGAGCTGGAGTTTTCTTATTTGAGTTAGTAATTCGTTAAGTGTAGCCCATGAGTACTTCATATTGTCATTATATTCCATAAATTTTTAAAGTAGTAGTATCTTTTTGCTCTACGAATTTTTGTTGTTAGTTTATTTCTTGTGTTTTTGTATAATGTTTGTAAATGAATGTTACTGGGTGACTTGTTTAGTTTATCCATAGATTTTCTTTTACAGTAATATTATTTAGAATGTTGCTACTTATCCATGGGTTATTGTCTGTGAATATAATATAATAATATGTGAATATAAAATGTGAATATAATAATAATAATAATAATAATAATAATAATAATAATAATAATAATAATAATAATAATAATAATAATAATAATAGTGAAATATTGGCTGGATTCGTAATAGCCTCCATTTTAGTATCCTACTTATGCCCAATTCAGCCTTCCGATTCTATATGTTAGTAAAGTTTCACTTATAGCAGATAAATTAAGTATATGAGAAAACTTACATCTGTAAGCACTTATGCATGGGAACAAGCGTTTTGTATGATATGTATTATCTTAAGAACCATTTCGTAGATATCTCAAAGATTAAACTACTCATAAATATATGGGTGTGCATGAAGCAATATTCAGAGCTGCTGTTCAACATATGAATTTACCGGTTCCCTTGCGTATTCCATAGTGAAAATGAAAATAATTGCTTTAATTCTCTTGGTGTTCGGTAAGTATAACATTGGCATAAGTTTGGCAAAGTTGCTCATTTCTACGTAATTTTCAAAGTCCATAGTCTGGTTTAGTGATAAAATAATAATTATTATTATTTCTTTAAAAAATATCCTCTGTCATTGAAATCATACGTACACAAGAAGAAGAAGAAAATAACACAATTATACAAGTTATATATATATATATATATATATATATATATACATAGGTTGATGTGAACCTTACTTGCAATTTCTTTTATCTGGAATTTTATCTCTGAAAGCCATATGTCTTTAAGTGTCTAGAATAATGTCACGGTGTTTTGTACTATTTTTAATAAGCGGTCGGCCCACTGACCATCTTATTAGAAGTCTGAAGTGGCTTTAAAAAGTTCCACTCTCTATGCAAAAATAAATAAAAAATGCAAAAAAATATATATTAGTAACTTACGGTTTCTATGTGTTCCTCTCTCTCTCTCTTTCTCACGTTTTCTCAGGAATCTTCCTAATATTCCTCTTCTTATCGTGATCGCAGTGCCTTTCAATTCAAAATGAAATATATAGATTTCTCGTGAATCATGATAACTTTTGCATTTTCCTGAATATTGCAAACAAATACTACAAAACACTGTTACATTATTCTGGTTAGTGGGCCGACCCGCTTATTAAAAATAGTACAAAACACTGTGACATTTTTCTAGACACTTAAAGGAATATGGCTTTCAGAGATAAAATTCCAGATAAAAGAAAATTGCAAGTAAGGTTCACATCAATGTTTATGAAAGCTGTCATTTAAGTAAGTTAATCATAGGCTGTCTGATTGATCGACAAATCAGAATATTTAACCACTGCTGATGTAAAGAATATTACATTTTTCTCTGAGAAATGTTCAGTGTCATACAATCGAGAAAAATCAGAGGAGAAGGAAAAAGGAAGGAAAAAAGAAATAACATAAATCTCGGTATACGCAAAGACTCCTAGAAGTGGCACCCAAAAAAGAGGAGAATGTCATCCTCTTTTGCAAGATGTAATTATCTAGAAATTATTATTAAGTCTTCCAATTCAGTAATTATAGTTTGAGGATACCATTCCTCTCTCATAAAGAAATCTTCTTCTATAATGACTACAGTCTTCGTCTTTTATTCTTAAGCCTGTCTTTCTCTTCTCTTTCTCTTTGATAACCAGTGCTTTTCTTTCTTTGTTCATCCATGTCTATCATTCTTTCTATATAATTTTTCCATTCTTCGTTTCGTTTTTGGATTTATTGGCTGCATTTTACAATTTTCTCTGATTTGTGAGTGCCTAATTTTGATCAATATTATTGTACCTTCAGTTTCTCTCTTATTGGTATCATCCGAGTAATTTAAAGACCTGATTGGTGGAGTAGTCTCAACCAATCGTACCAGGTCTCCAACCATCAAGTCGCGGGTTCTAATCCTGTTACGACAAGAATGCTTGTGGTTGTCTTTAGGTGTGAGATGAATTTCATTGCCCGGTGTGTGTGCCCCCACCGACCAGCTTATTAGACGTCTGAAGTGGCTTTAAAAAGTTCCATGCTTCCACTCTCTATGCAAAAATAAATTTAAAAAATGCAAAAAATATATAAAATTGATAAATAGTGGAAACGAAAATTCTTAGCACACCCACGTTACAGATGTTCTGTACTATAGGTCTGCTAATAACCTTTCGTAGGTGAGAAACACACACACACACAAAAAAAAACATTATTACTAGTCTGACAACTCCTTTATAGGATCTTTTTTTTTTCATTTGTTTAGTTATGTTCTAATTCTTCTAGGTGAGAATGTTGAGGCATATAAATATTCGACTAGCTTTTATTGGTTGTTCTTGTACTCATTTTGTGTGATGTCATATTAACTGAATTTTTTTTCTAAGTATTTTATCTTACTAGGAGCATGTATAGGTCAGTGGAAGTAGCTTTTTCACCCACATCGCTTGGCTGCCAGAAAAAAGACTTAAGTTCTTTTCTAGTAGCCGAATCCAGAAACTTTTCTAAAACGTTTCTTCGACAGGTTCCAGACTTAATCGATCTCTGGCAGGGGCAACCGGGATGAAAATCCCAGTTGCCCCTAAGTCTTGAGCCAGCTATTTCTGTTTGGTTACCTGTGGAGATTAAACTTCCGTTTTCAAAAGTTAGATATGGCTAAAATGCTCTTACCTGCTTCCTACAGGGAAATCGAGCCTTTAGCGGATTTATGTATATTATTTATACTAACTTGTTAAACGGCTCAACAGTACTAACAGGAACGAAATAAATAACTGCAGCGATTTCATTAAAATGAATTCTAGGTTAAGCAGGCTGTTTTGAGCATGTGTTAAACCAGTGCCGTAAAACGAGGGCGTGGAGATAGAGGTGCCCGCCATGGGCGCAACTAGTTTGGGGTGCAAAACGTAAAAAAATGTAAAAAATAAAAATAATAAATAGATATAAATGTTAGCTATTTTATATTGTATTTTTAAATTTCGGCAATACGCCCCTTTAGACCTTCTGCAACACAATGGAATTCTGCTACATTTGGTAACACCGGTGAGTTCCAATTCGTCTCGAGTTAGATGGCAACGACAACCCCTGACATAACGACTTGAACCACTTGAACATTTCCTTGCAATTGTTCTCGTTTTTGTCTCAAGTAAATTGTTCCTTCGCACCATTAACTATTAATGAGTGTATTTTCCCATTTTATGATTTTGTAGAATTTTGTATCTCCAAATTCCCTAAATCCTAATCCTAAACATTTGCATAGATAATCTAATACATTCTTCCGTTATCCTCCTAATGTGTCTATCTGCCCATCCCAAATTTATTACCTTCCTTAATTTTAAACTTCCTTACTTATAAATTTTAATTTATTAAAATTTATAAATTTTAATAAATTTATTAAAATTATATTATAATTTTAATCCCTTTATGATCTCCTTCGATATCATTTCATCTACCTGAATCCCTCGTTTCGTGACCACCCACAAAAATTATTCGCCAGCCTTTATTTAAACCCATCAAACCCAGGATCCAACGAAAATCACAATCTTCCCACCTTCAATATTTCCATTCGTCTCTACTTTTTGAAGATAAGAGAATTTCAAAAATCATGTCATCATTATTATTAGTCTTGTTGCTGTGTCGAAATTATTGTTAGATATTTTTTCTCTTTTGTGGAACAAAATATACTGGAAAAAACATATAATTTTGTTTATATACAACATACTGAATAAGTATTATAAATAATTATTAAGTTAAGGGGATAATAAATCCCACATTATTTTAAAGCCGGATACGAAACTCGAAGATCGAAATCTATCGAAATCTAAGAGTTTTTTATTGCGAAGAACTATCGACGAGTCCAAGCGTAAGTCGACACCTGGGTAGTACAACACTAGGGCAACTCGGATCAAAGGTGGAGCAAGATCAATCACTGTCCTTAATATTTTCTCATAATATAAAACGTAGCTTCGAGGAGTTGTATTACTGTTTTGAGGAGAGGTCACTACCCAGACCGGTTTCTACCTTTATTGAGGTCTAATCAGTGAGTAGATAGACCTGGAATATCAGGGTTTAATTGAACCAGACTTACATATACCCCTACTAACGAATTGCCAGACCGAATTGCCATTAAAATAATGAGGGATTTTATCCTCTTGACTTAATTTACACCGCCGGAAAAATAGCCTCTTGGCTCTTTATCGTAGTAATAATAATATATGGGTACACCGGTCTGGCAATTCGTTAGTATGGGTATATGTAAGTTCGGTTCACTTAAATCTTGGTATTCCAGGTCTACCTACTCACTGATAAGACCTCAATAAAGGTAGAAACCGGTCTTGGGTAGTGACTTCTCCTCATAATGTAAAACAGTAATATATCTCCTTGGAGCTGCGTTTTACATTATGAGAAAATATTAAGGATAGTGATGGAGCCTGCTCCACCTTTGCTCCGAGTTGCCCTAGTGTTGTACTACCCAGGTGTTGACTTACGCTTGGACTCGCCGATAGTTGTTAGGCATGAAACTCTTAGATTTCGATCTCTGAATTTCGTATCCGGCTTTAAAATAATGAGGGATTTATTATCCCCTTAACTTAATTTACGCCACCTGAAAAATAGCCTCTTGGCGCTTTATCGTATAAATAATTATATTAAAAAAAAACACAAATTTAAATTAAAAAACCCTTCTAGGGTTATATGCCACCAAAAAAATCTTCCGGTACAGAGTTTAAAAAAATAAGAAAACAGAAGATTGAAAATATAAAGAAAAATATAACTCCAATTGATATTTTTATTAAAAAATCATCTACACCTCTAGTTCATTCAAGCTTAACAACTGAATTAAATCTGCCTTCTGCAAGTAGTCATGTTTCATGTGAAATTGAAACAGAAGAGAAAAGTATAATTGAACATCAAAACCAGGAAATCGAGAAGCAATGTAATAATGATAATTATATGGTGGACAGCGCTGGCTCCTAGTATTTTTCTTGTGTGGGCGATTAATGTTTGGCGCCTTTCCAAAAAGTGCTTTTTTTTAATAAAGTGTGAATAAATCGAACAGAAATGAAAAACAAATAAAAACCGCTTTACAGGCAACTCATTTTGATGGGGTTAATAGTAAGTATTTAACATTTGAATTTATATACATATTGCATTATATTGTATATTGCATAATATACAGGGTGTTCGGGATAAATTTGACAGTTTCGTAAGGAAAAAGAAAATCTTCTTTGTATCTATTAAATTTAATGAATTGACAAAAAAACATTACAGGCAGAGTTAATTACAATACTATCAACAAGATTTACTCAAAATAACCACCATTAGCATCGATCACAGCTTCAATTCTGCTTCGGAACCTCGAACAAGCTGATGCTACAGTCTCCCTGGGAAGGGCCGCAAAAACTGTTTTAATTTTATCCATTAACTGGGCTTTTGTATTACTGGAAGTGCGATTGGTGTCTTTTTCAACTGCGCCCCATACAAAATAATCCATGGGGTTAAGGTCTGTGGAGTTTGGAGGCCAAACATTTGGACTGGTGAAGTCGTAGAAATTTTCAGACAACCATTTTTGACTTTTCCCAGAGGTGTGGCAAGGGGCCGAATCCTGCTGCCATACATACGGCCTACCATTGGCTACCCTTGTTATCCAGGGCTTGACTACAGTTAGCAACTCCACGAACAAAGCCCGAATTCCAATGCCAGGGTTCTTCAACACCTGTTCCTGCAGATTTGCGAGGAATTCTGCTGTACGAACGCAATCAGATCGTCTGCTAGGGATCTTTCTTCTTGCTACATCCTCGTAGTCACCATTGCAAGTCTCTAGTTCATGCCTGATTGTTTTTACTGTATTCAGGGAGCATTGGGCAGCAGTCGTAATATCCTTATTTTGATGGCGGGCACGAATCATCATGATACAAGTTATTCTCTTCCATGATTCAGGTGGGTTCCAGCTATCCATCCTTTC
This sequence comes from Typopeltis vanoorti, assembly GCF_054136105.1. Lineage (NCBI taxonomy): Eukaryota > Metazoa > Arthropoda > Arachnida > Uropygi > Thelyphonidae > Typopeltis > Typopeltis vanoorti. The sequence continues at coordinate 12,025,095 of NC_143550.1, forward strand.
TGACATCTTGTATATGAATGAAGAAGGGTCCAAACTTTTAAATGAAGAGAAGTGTGTGTTAATACATGTAACTTACGGAAAAATATAATTAATTATAAATATGTCAAATTTATCCCGAACACCCTGTATATGCATAATGTATATTGCATAATATATATGCATAATGTATATTGCATAATATACATATTGCATTTAGTAAAGTACAACTTGTTACATTTAAATGTTTTAGAATTTTCGGGCTAGGTGAGCGCAAGTTAGACACTTGCCACAGGCGCTTCATACCCTTAGGCACTGGTTAAAGCTGTTAAATGTAGAAGTATCAAATAACTGCAATTCTCCAAGTATTCAACCAAACACAATGAGCAGCGAAAAATTCGCTAACTCCTTTTGTTCCTTTATAGCAAGGCTTCCAAACCTTAGGTGTTCCTCCCTCGCGGATGGACAGACAGAGTCCATGGGAGGTATAAAAAACCCTTCAGTTATACATTATTACAATAAATCCATCTTTACAAAAAGACTAGTTTCAAATGAGTAACGTGGTCGTAGAGGAGACAAAAATGTAGCTTCTCTTATGACCAGCTGGTTGAAGTTATATACCTACTCAATCAGCCAATGAGCATGCGTGATGAGTGCTTCCCGGCCTGTGATTGGTCCATATAGTCCTCACTCAATCCCAGTTTCCGTTTTCCTCGCTGTGTTTTGCACCTGATACCTTCGATTTTATTAATCACTCAACTTTCATTTGCAGAGATCTCGTTCTGCTGATCTGTGTATTGAATTAATTATATGACATATAATTAACTCCATACATTTATATATTTTGTCCCAACAGGTCAACAAAATGCCAATGAAAAGAAAGTGCAGTAAGAATAACGAACAATTTGGGTTCACATGTTATCTTGAAAGCGATGGAACTGAAAAACCGCCATGCTTTTGATATGCAATAGTTCTCTGTAATGATAACGAGGCCTATGAAACTCAAACAACATCCAAGAAATTCTGAAGGAACTGTGAAGCGCTGAAGCAAAAGAAAACTCGATTCAACTCATCTGGCATCCTTACCAAGTTCGGTCTCGGATCTACTACACAGCCACTTCTTGAGGCTTCCTACAAAGCCTTGAGGCTTTCTATATCTGAAAATCCAGAAGCCTTATGCAATAAGCGTGACCCTGATCAAGCCTTGTGCACTTGAAATGGTCGAAATTGTTCTTGGAAAAGAAGGAAAGAATTAGATTACTAAAGTAACTAAGTCAAATAGGAGGCCTGTGTAGCTCAGTGGAAGTAGAGCTTGTGTCCTCTGCGCTTGGTCGCTTGAAGTCAGACTTAAGTTCAAGTCTAGTCTCCGACTGGAGGAACCTTTTCTAAGCCTTTCTTCGACTGATTCCCGAGTTAGTCGATCTCTGGCACGGGCAAGAGGGTTTTTCCTCCCGGAAACTCGGGTTTTTCATCCCGTAAACTCAAGAAAATCGACCGTAGTACCCACATTATGTCAGACAGTAACATATCTTGTTAGGGTTAGGTACCAAGAGATGGCAGCACTTGTTTGCCAGCCTCTTCATCGGTGGCTGCTATAATTAGTGATAGACATGGGCAAGCTATCTCTGATTGGCTACCGGTGGAGATTGAACTGCCCACTCAGTCTCCAAAAAGCTAGATAGGATTAAATGGCCTCTCCTACTCCCTATAAGGGAATAAAAGGCGTTAGCTGATTTATATATATACTAAGTCAAATAATGTCATCTAATATCGAATTCCAGATATATCAGCTGATGTTTTTGATCAAATTATTGAAGATATTAAGAAATGCACTCTGCCCTTTGGACTTCAGTTGAAAGAGTGTTCTGACGAGGCTCAATATATCAACTGTAGGTATTTGTGAGATATACCATCGAAATGTGTATTAACGAAGAATTTCTGTTCTGTGAACCGCTGCTCGCTACCTCAAAAGCTGTTGATGTCTACCAGATGATTGACAATTTTTTTTTTCATGGAATAGTCTAGACTAGAAAACGAAATTGGGTTTCTTATGCTGCGATGACGTACTTTCCATGCTGGGCAAGACTGACTTTGGGACATTAGTGAGGGAAGTGGTCCCACAAGTGGTGTTCGTTCCACTGTTTTCTACATTCAGTATGCATTAGCGTCAAACACTCTTCCTCCAAGACTGAAATTAGCCACGGAAATTACTGTTCAAACAGTAAACTTCATTCGGTCTCGGGCTTTGAAACATAAACTCTTCATAGTATTCTGCCAAGAAGTTGGCATATCAAAGGATGCATATCTTAGTGCCGCCATGATAAGAGGTACTCGAAAATGTAGGGATAAGGAGATGATTGCGTTACTGTATAAAGCACTGGTCAGACCACACTTCAACTATTGTGCTCAGATGGATTATCTGGTTTTTATTGTGATGTGGAAGGATTGGTTAGAGTACAGAGATGAGTAATTAAGAAATATCAGGACTTTTGAATTCTGGCTGTACAGAGAGATTGAAGAAATGTGGAATGCAGAGTTTTGTGGATTGGAAGGGAAAAGATGACATGATCGAGACGATTAAGTTATAGAGAAGATTTTATCGGATTAATCCCGAAGAGATTGTAAAAAGAAGGGGAATAACCAGAGCTTGTCGCTGGAAGTTATGCAAGAGTGTAGTAAAGAGGGGTGTGAAGAGTAAATATTTACAGGGAGAATTGTCAGTTAATGGAACGCATTACCAGAATATGCTGTTGATGCAAGGAGTGTTAAGAATTTTAAGATTCAACAGAATAAAGATGGTGTCAGTTGAATGAACCTCCCACGATGAGTGCTCTTACTCCATGCAGGGTCTAATAATAATAATAATAATAATAATAATAATAATAATAATAATAATAATAGAGAAGTGCACTGGCTTTCACACGGACGAGTCTTGACTCGTGTTATGGAAATTAGAGATGAGATCGCAATGTTTCTTCGAGAAAAGGAAACCAAATCATTTGACTAATTTGAATCAGGAAATTTTATGTTGTCATCGGCCTATCTTGCAGGTGTATTCTCTAACTTGAACAACTGAACACTGCAATTCAAGGATCAGGAGTGAATGTTTTTGTAGATGAGAAGATAAGTGCCCTCAAGCAGTGCATAATGCTTTGGAAAAGACGCATAGCGAAGAACAATTATGCACATTTTCCTACTTTGGAAAGTATTTTATCTCAAAAACATTTTACAGAAACTATTGCAAGATTGATTCAATGTGATATTCGGACTCATTTTAAAATATCATTGACTGATTTGAGCGTTATTTCCCTCGAAATGAATTGATCGGTGACCGGCGGATTCGGAATATTTTCACTTTTTTCATTTGGATTTAATGAACGATGCTCATAAGAAGAATGATCTCATCGAACTACAGAGCAAATCTTTATTAAGGCAAAATTTCGTTAATCAAAATATTAATGAATTCTCTTGTTCCCAGATGACTGGTAAGACTAATGTTGAAAACCCAATCTGGGTTTTCAACATTAGTCAATGTAAAGACAAAGTTTAGAAATCGATCAGATGCTACACATGGTATTCGCATAGCACTGTCAAAGACTATTGCTCGATTTCGGTCCTAACTGGTCGAAAGCAGCAACATTCGTCTTATTAAAGCGGTTATGAAGGATTACATAATTATTTAATAATTGTTTAGGATAAACAATTATATGTGACTACGTGAAACTGATAAGTGCTGCCATCTCGTGATCCCTAATTCTAATGCTGTGTTTGCTGTTTGAAATAGTGTGGGTTCTACGGTCGATGGTATTTACAATAAAGTTGGAGACAAATGGTTTGAAACCACCATTCTGCTTTTTTTTTAATACCGGAAACAGGTTTAAAAATGTTTAGTATCGAACAGAGGTTGTCCAGATTATGATTAAACTAAATCCAGATTAAAAATTAAACTAAAATAAACAATAATAATAAAAATAATAAATCTAACAAATAACAAATCCCACAGTACTAATGTACTGCAAATTTATAACCTTTCCTGGGTGGAATGGTTATAATTGTTACATAAATATATAAATGGTTATAAAATGGTTAAAAATATCTAGTCAGTTCACAATGGAACAATGCTAGTTTGAATTGTTTGGCTCCACTTATACAAGGATTGTTTTCAATAAATATACTAGAAAATTTTTTGGAGATTAGCAGTAATTTGAAAAACTCGCAGACGAAATGCATAGCCTAGAAATATCGAAAATATTATGAAAAAGATAAGTATATCGGGAATTTATGTAGATACTAGTCTATTTTATCATTTACTACTATAAAATATACTCAGATCAACAGTACGCTATTAGTAGTTAAGTTTTTGAGGAGTCAAACGTTATCTGTCGCTTTTTTCGAGATGAAAACCCACGTTTCCGGAGGGAAAGTATCTGCCACTTCCAACTTGCTTTTTAGGTAAAAACAGCTTTATAAAGATTCTTCGAATCATAGACCTGATTCAAGCCCATGTCTTTCAGACAATGGGCAATCATCGAAGTCGAATGGGATAAGGGTACTCAAGTTTATAGGAAAAAAAGTCTTCTAATTTAATAATTATTTAAACATTTTTAAGCATCAAGGAATTATTCTTGCTGTTTTAAAAAAATTAATTATATTAAAATGTTCGTTATATAGCTATATTTTTAAAAAATGTAATTTGTCTTTATTAAGAAAGTGCTGATGTTCTCATTACAGACAGTGATATTAATATTTCTAATACTGATATCGATATAAATAATATATGGTGTTTTCTTATTTTAATGATTTTGACAAAAGGTATATTTATGCCATTTTATCAAATTTCCCTCCAGGAATCCAGATGGTAATTATTCATGCTTTTTGTGAAGATTGGTTATCAAAAATTGGTACCAAGGAAGAAATGGACGACTACTGTGAGAAGTACGTTACATAAATAAAATTTTCTTATGCTCAGGTTTAATTTCGCAATTTCGCAGTGCTGTGTAATGCATGCTATTTTGTGCTGTACTGCGCTAACTGTTATTACACAAAAAATGAAGAAAGCTACTGCCAAGCAAAAAATTGACCATCATTAGGAAATTTAAAATGATAGATGTGATGAAAAAATAGTGGGTGAAACTGTTGAGAGAGCTCAGCAGTTTAGTCCCAATAGTGGTAGAAAGGTGAATAAATAAATATATATATATATATATATATACAGTAAAACCCCTTTTTTACGTTCCCGCAATTTACGTTTTCCTGCCATATACGTCATTTTCCGTTGGTCCCGTCGTAAGGCCTATTCTCACGATATATTGTTTTCCCGCCATTAACAATTTGATGTGGACGTTATTTCCCGTGATTTGCGTTTTTTTCTCGGGTGGCAATACTGATTTTCGAATCGATTTCTGAGGAAATATGCGCCTTTCTGTTCCCAGATGGCGTTGCTTTCGGCTGTAAGTTTCCTTTCCGCCATCACGGTGACTTGCACGCTTGAAGCAGTAATGTAGTGATGAGCGATACCGTGATTTTTCAATCACAGTACGAATTGATATTGCAGAATTTCTGTTACATAATTTAGCGAGTGAAAGTTGCTTTCAAGTTGCGGTGGTGGATTATCCATGTTAGTAACATGGACGGAAAAAAAAAAAGAAAATGTATATCGGTAGAAGAAAAGATGGCAATTCTGCGACATGTAGATTGGCATGCCGGAACACGTGTGCATTTAGCAAAAGATCTTGGACTCTCCGTGTTCACTTTGAACACGATAGTAGAAAACAGGCCAAGCATTGAACTCAATGGAAAGCAATCTGGCGCTATGTCAAAAAAAAACAAAAAAAAACGAAAAGCAAAAACAATCAACAATTAAAGATTTTTTAAATAGATAAATGTAAGTAATTCTAAATTCATTTATTTTCAGTTATTAAATTTTGTAATCGAGTATGTAGACTCACATACTAGCAGTAAGTCATCTTTTAGCCTTTTTTTTTAAATGTTTTTTTTACATTTCTTGCTATTTACACTTTTTTCCATCAGTTCCCTGAAAAGTGTAAAAAAGGGGTTTTACTGTATATATATATATATATATATACTATTCATTAAAGCTTGATTTGCTTCCTCAGTCTTAAGAAAAGGCTGGTTATATTCCACTAATTCGAGCCCTACCCAAGTGCCTATGAGTTGTGGAAATACTTTCTGAAAATGAAAGCTGTGCCGAACAAAGCAGCCTTTTTGCAGCTGCCCAATTTTAAATCCATCTAACTCGAGTGCTTCTAGATGTTTTTTTAATGTTTTAGGGATGGCGCCTAAAGCACCTATTATTATGGGAACAACTTTCATTTTCTTTTACCAGATTCGTTCAACTTCGATTTGCAAATCGCGATATTTTGTAATTTTTTCATTTTCTTTGTCGTCAATCCATCTCCTGGTACTGATATTTCAAGAAACCTAACACCCTTGTTTCACTTTTTTCAACCACTGCGATATTGGGTGTATTACATTCCAAGCTTTTGTCAGTCTGGATTTTGAAATCCCAGAGTATTTTAGCTTTTTCATTCTCAACCACTTTCTGGTGAACTTTATGCTTCCAATAGTCTTTAGATACTTCAAACCTATACTTTTTACATAAATGCCAGTGGATTATCTTAGCTACGTTATCATACCTTTTATGGTACTCAATTTGTACGATTTTGCTGCATCCACTTATAATGTGGTCTACCGTTTCTTCCTTTTCTTTGCACAATTTACATTTACTGTCTTCTTGAATATTTTGTATTTTTGCCTTCATAAAGTTAGTTTTAATGGTCTGTTCTTGTGCTGCAAAAATTGCCGATTCTGTTTCTTTCTTTAGTGCTCCATTTCTCAACCATTGCCAGGTCAAGTTGCTGTTAGCGCTGTCCTCTATGCTGTGAAGGTAATTTCCATGCAATGCCTTATTTTCCATCTTTCAGTTCTCACTTTTACTTGGTTGGTTTTGTATTCCAATTTTGTCTCCGTGGGTTCAAATAAACACCCTTTTTCCTTACCTCAATTAGAAATTTTTCCGTTCTTTGCTGCAGATAATCATTTAAATTTCGTTTTTCTTCTTCAATAATTTGCTTCACTTGTAATAATCCTCTACCGCCTTTTTTGCGTGATAGATATATCCTATCAATGTCACTGCGAGGATTGAGGACATGGTGCATTGTCATTAATTTTCGAGTTTTTCGATCTAAATCTTCTATCTCTAGCTGGGTCCATTCAACAATGCCTGCTGAATATTTCAGAACAGGTATGGCCCAGGTATTAATTGCTTTTATCAAATTTCCAGCATTAAGCATTGACTTAAGGAATTTTCTTAATCGTCTTATGTATTCTGCTCTAGTTCTTTCTTTGATCTTATTGTGCAGAATTTGTGATGCTTCTAAAATTCCCAAATATTTGTAGCCGTCTTTTAATTTTATTGCCTTGATTATTTCACCATTGATCAGCTCGATTTCGTTCATATCTTCAAACACTTTCCTCTTGTTATTCCAGCAATGGCACATTTGTCTAAGCCAAAATCCATTGATATATCTTCACTGAATATGTGTACAGTGTTAAGCAACGATCCGAGTTCATTCTCTGATTTCGCATACAACTTCAGATCGTCCATGTATAAAAGATGAGATATCTTTGCACTCTTTTGTGCAGTTTGATAACAATGAGCAGTTTTATTTAAAATTCTAGTTAAGGGGATCAATGACAATGTAAACAATAGAGGAGATAATGAGTCTCCTTGAAAGATGCCCCTGTTTATGTTTACCTCTCCAATTTCTTCTCTATTTAGAACCAACGTTGTTTTCCAGTTTTTCATGTTGGATTGCAAAAATGTTTGCACGTTTTCGCTAGTACCGAATAGTTCTGTGCATTTTAAAATCCAACTATGAGGCACCAAATCAAATGCTTTTTTATAATCTATCCAAGCCATATGAAGGTTGGTTTTTTCTACGTTTGCAATTTTTAGCAATCATTTTATCAATCAGCAATTGGTCTTTTGTGCCTCTTGAATTTTTGCTGTTACCTTTTTGTTCAACTGGGAGAAGAGAATGAATCTGCTTTAAGATAGCTGTATATTTTATCAGCTAGTATGCCTGTGAGTAGCTTAAAAGTTGTTGGAAGTTTTCTGGGTTTGGACCTTTTTCTTTATCCTTTATGATCAAAAACGTTTTCCCTGCTGTGAGCCACTCTTCTTTGCTTTTTTCTTCTAAAACATCATAAAATTGGTTAGCAAGTCTTTCATGTAAGCCTGTTAGATATTTTAACCAGTAGCCATGTAATTCATCCTTCCCTGGTATTGACCGATTTTTTATTTTTTAGCTTGCTTTTGAACCATTTCAGTTGTTATTTTCAGTTGGTCCATTTTTCGTTCTTGAGATTCGTTCTTAATTTGTTCAATCCATTTTGCCTTGTTATTGTGCCTCTTAGGGTTGTCCCATAGGTTTTTCCAAAACGTTAGTGTATTTTCGTTGTCTCTGGTATTTATATTTATATTTTCTTTAAGGTTATCATTCCTGCAGCAATCAATTTTCTTGTAAAACTGGTGCTGATTTGCGCGAAACATCGAATTTTGATTGTACTGTTCAATGCGTGCACTGTATCTTCTTATTTTATCTGCAACTGCAACTATTTTTTTCTTCACTTCCTCTAATCCTTCATCAATAGGTCGTGCTCAAGTATTATATCTCTTTATGAGGTTATTTCGGATTTTTGTGTTTTTCAGCTTCTTTTCCTTAAGGTTTTTCAAATTGCTCACGTCTGCTCTAAGTTCAAGAATTTTATTCTCCAGTCGATGCTTCCATTTTGGTTCCTGAGCCTTACTGCTTTTGGATTCACTAATCTTATATCCTAATTCAGATGTTACGGCATAGGCTATAGAGTACATAAGTTGATTCGTTTGCCCAATAGTTCCAGTAGGAATATCCATTCTAGCGTTATTGGCCTCTTGTAGGAGTTCCTTCAGTTTTTGTTGAGGTACTTGTCTCAATACTGGAAGCCTAACTCGTTCTTGGTTGCTGTTCATTTGCTCGATAATTTTTCTTGCGAATTCTTGTTCCTTATCTGATAGCTTCCTTTCAACTATTTGTATATTTTCAAAATGTTCAGCATTCTGCACGTTGGAATCTGGTTCTGCTCCATTCATATTCTTGGTATATAAGCAAACAGACAAACAAGTCAAGTTTGCACCTGCAAATGTTGCAAGTCTAGCTGACCCTACACGTAGTGCAAGACGAAGGCAACTCATGGTAAAAGGTGGGTAAGCTCTGATCCCTAATCTTAATATTTACCCTTAATGCAAAGCACATCTCCTGGAGGAGATGTATGATGCTTTGTATTAAAGGCAAGGGGCCACTACCCAGACCGGTTTCGACCTTTATTGAGGTCTCATCAGTGGGAGCCAGGCTAGAAATACCAAGATTTTAGTAATACAGAGCTTATAAGTATTTTACCAGAACAAGTTACCATAAGGTATTTTAACCTTATTAAATAAAAATCTCAGGAGGAGATATAAATGTAGAAAGTATTTTTTCTTGGGTATAATAAATGTTAATGATACCAAGCTATTTTAAACCTAGTTTTATTCCATTTCCCAAGTAAGCAAACAGACAAACAAGTGAAGTTTTCACCTGTTTCAAGTGTTGCAAGTCTAGTTCTACATTTATATCTACATTTATATATATATATATATATATATATATAATTTTAAATATGAAAAGTATAAAGGTCAAATGAACAATAGCACTGCTTCACGAGAGCCATTTACGTGAGAAGCACAAAGGGTTTTATTCTTCGTGGTGGAATTAGATTATCATTGGCAAATACTAGATCGAGAAAAATATAATTTAAATTTTGATACGATTTTTAAATACAGCTATATAATACGCACAGAAATCGGAAAAAGCAATCACCTGGGAAAGTATTATTTTCCCGGACTGAACCAAAGAAAGGCTGAAACAAACTCGTTTTACTTCTTTATATATAGATTGATAGATTTTTTTTTTCATTTAACTTGATAAATATACATTAGAAGATAGGTAACAAAAGGACTATTTACGTTATTATAAGTATATAAGTATATATATATATATATATATATTACAGAGAAAGAAAGATTTTCCTTTCGGATATACAATAGAAAATGCAATAATTGAATCAACATTACAGTTGAGTTTCACTCTTAGTTATTTTTCAGATGAAGAATATTTTCGTCGGCAGTCCAGAACAGGGTACCAGTTGGATTCCATTTTTCTGTGAATTTTGCGATAGTTCTTGTTTCTTTGTAATAATCAAGTTCCAGTGAAAGTCTGTTTTGTAGTTTCCGATGTAGGCTACACATGAGGATTTGTTCCGATTCAGTGATGGATGGGTGGTAGAAACGGTAAATGACGTCCTTTGCACAAATGAAGAGGAAATTGCATATTCTGTGTCTGTTCTGTTCTATATGCACTAAATTCCAGTAGTCTTCTTGGCTGTGTGCATAGTTACAAGTGCTAGGAGGCAGTATTAAGAGCACAGCTGATTATCGCTTTGTTAGAAGGACGTTAGATATGTGTGTTCCAAGATACCTGAAACTTCGCAGAATAGACACAGATCCGTTTCTCTAAGTTGAAATTTGTACAGCTTAGAAGGAGTTGGCAAGATATTATGCCATAGTCTCCACTGTATGTTGGAATCTGATTTATCACACTTCGATTTATATGGAAGAACCCACTGAAAACTGAGTTTTATATACAGCTTTATGGATGAGAGGGTTAAGGATGAATATATACGAACGGCGAGGTTGGAGGCACTGACATCAGGAGGTGGTATATTTTCTTGTAGTTGGAGGGAAGCATTAGAAGGGCTTCATATGATACAAGATGAAAGATCGGCTCCGCGCAGTCTCTAGAATGAATACGGATTCCCTGAGGTGTACCAATATCTGGATAGGCTTTTATGACAGCAGCTTGCATCTGTTGATATTGCTTTTCAGTTTTTAGGTTTTTCATTGGTAGGCACATGAATGTTTTTCACTTTAGCGTCTGGGTCAGGAGGTCCCTTATGATTCTTATGCCTTCCCAGTTCCATGTAGGGATAAACAAGGGTTGGCCAGTTGCGAGACTTGTTAGGTTTCTGTTCGAAAATAGAGGTTCTGTAAGGACAGGTGATTCTGATGATCCTGTCAGTGTGTGATGAAGTTCTGTAGTTTTCCACCGCTGTAGAGCATCGCTGTAAAAATGAGGTAGTTTAGGAGGTGATGATGCAAATCTGGCCATTCGGGGGATTGTGGAAAGTGCGAGTCCTCCGGTGGATGATTTCATGATGTAATCGAATGTGGTTGCATAAGTGTGATGGGAATGAAGTGTCTTTAGGAGAAAGATTGTACTGAAGGATCTAATCTTGTTTTCAAGGAAAATCAGGCCTTGGCCTCCTTTACTGAGTGGCCTACAGAGCTCAGAGTATGTTGTCCTGTTAGTATTGTTCGAGAGTAAACGTGTGATTTCCTTTTGAATGTGATGGAGAAAGCCGTCAGGGGGAGGGGGTATGCGATAGCACACTCGCAGCTATCTGGTTGACTGTTTGTACTCTTCCTCTAAGTGAAGACATTGAACCAATGCTGTTCCATTTTCCTAACACTTGTTTTAAATTGTGCTGCTGTGTCTAGTTCAGGTTATTTTATATTTTGGTGTTGCTGACGTGTACACCTAAGTAGGTTTGTCCTTCATTTGGCCAGGTACATTCAATCGGAGAATCAGTTCTATACTTCCATATGCCTGACCACAAGCCAGTGGTTTTTGCAGAGTTTAATTTGACCACTGAGTCTTGGCATATAGTCTGTGTGCTTCCTCGGTTACTGTCATTTCTTCTTCATTTCGGACTATTACAGTGACATCGTCGGCATATGCTGACATGTTTATTTTTTGATGTGATTCTATTATGTTGGTTCGTTTGGAGATCATGGTGTCGTGTACTCTTTTTAAGAAGGGTTCAATGTCAAGTGTGTATAATTGGCCAGAGAGAGGACATCCTTACTTGATCCCTCGAGAGGTTGACGAAGTGCGAGTGAACCTGTTGTTGATTTTTAAACAGAAGAGTGCATCTTTGTATAGCAATTGCACTGTTTAAATGATGAGAGGACAATAGCCGAGCTGAGAGGAAAATGACTTTACAACTTCATAAAGGTACTCGTGCCTACTCTTTCGAAAGCTTTCTCCTGATCAAGGCTGACGAGTGCCAGGATTTTATTGTGGCTGTTTGCAATGTGGGTGAGATATCTTATTAAATGGAGGTTATCGTGTATTGATCTTCCTGGAACAGAATGGGTTTGATATTGACCAATAACATCACGCATTGTTGGCTTTATTCGGCTTGCTATAACTTTAAAAATGATTTTGCAATCGGTGTTGATTAGTGAGATAGGGCGCCAGTTTCGGATGTTAGCGTGGTCTCCCTTCTTTGGTATCAGTCGTACTGCTGAGGTCGTGACTGATTGTGGGAGCCCATTGAGGTAGTCTTCTTGCAGGGTTTTAAGAAGTGGTACGAGTTGATTCCAGAATACTTGGGAAAACTCTGTTGTGAGACCATCAAGGCCTGGAGATTTGTTCTTTGGCACGGTTGTGCATGCAGTTTTCAGTTCATCTAGAGTGATTGGGTTTTCTAAGTGGGTCCGATCTGTTGCAGAGATTCTTTTTGTTTCTTTCAGTAATTGGTAAATTGCGTGAAGGGATGTTCTGTACAGCTATATGTATTCTTGTAGTGTTGTAGGATTTCAGAAGTGATTTTCCTTGGATCTTCTGTGATGTATCATCTTGAAGTCTAATAGATGAGATGCAGTTTGCTGCCTGGTATTTTTTTTCGAAAGAGAAATAATATTTTGTGGGAGCATCCGAAATATTTATTTGTGTATGCCGCGATCTAAGTAGGGCACCTTTTGCAGATAATTCTGAGTGTCATTGCATGGCTTTGAGGTCTGAATGATATCCATGGCTATCTTCTGGGAGATACATGAACTGTTCTTCAAGTTGTCTGATGATAATGTTTCTCTGTTGATTCTTCTGGTGCTGTAGATCTGCGTAAAGGAATTTATTTGTGATTTTAGGTGGGGCCACCATGTTTTCATTGGTTCTGTATTCCCCTTCAAGTGAGTGAGGTTAGTTATTAAAGCCTGAATGTTTGTTATGTATTCTGGATCTTTCAGGAAGGTATTGTTGAAGGTCCAATAGACAGTTCCTGATTTGGATGCTTCCAATGATAATGAAAGTTGCAGCTTGATGAAGCAGTGATCTGAGATGTAGGAAGGAATATGTGAGATGTTTCTAATTACAGGAATAGTGTGTTGTAAATGTAGTATCTGTCTAGTCGTGCTTGGTAGAGTGGCCTATTAGTTACTGTGATTGCTGACCTCCATCTGTAGGTCTTCTTATCTGGATGTTGATGCCGAAAGACGTCAATGAGTTCATTATTGTTTACCAGTGTTTGAAGTTGGTTTATTAATGAGCTGCGATATTCAGTACCTTGTCTTTTTCTTGTTCAATAGTGCAATTAAAGTCTCCATCTATTATGATATTATGTGTTTGAAGTTGGTTTATTAATGAGCTGCGATATTCAGTACCTTGTCTTTTTCTTGTTCAATAGTGCAATTAAAGTCTCCATCTATTATGATATGTTCTTGGTCAATACTGGAAAGATGGTTTTGAATGAAATCCAAGATTTGTGATGCCATAGCATCCTGCTGTGGCATGTAGATATTGAAAACATGCTGAGCATTATGGTCCGGTGCTTTTATGCGAGCATAAAAGATATATGAACCTGGTATATCAACAATCACTTTTAGTTTGTAGGGAGATTGATGACGTACACCAATGCTAACTCCTGCTCCATGATGTTGTTGGGTTGCAGAGTGATGTAGCTAATAAGGCCACTCTTCCTGTCTTCTAGATAAATTGGATGAGGAGTTGATATTTGTTTCTTGCAGATTTCTATGTGATGTTTTTGTACCTGGTCAAGGACTATTCTGTTGAGTAATGCAAAGGCACATCCTCTTGCATTGAGTGAAAAAAGGCTTAACGACATTATGTTTATGAAAGTTTAATTATTAGGTTGAATCTAATATAGGTCCTGGTATTGTGTTTGTAGCCCATTAATCAGGTAGTAGATTAGCTTACTCGTGTTAACCTCTGCTCTGCACTTATTACATTTCAATTTTGAGTGTAGATCCTGAAGTTGAGATATTAGTTCCGGGATTCTTGTGATGTATTTAAGAGCTATAGTTAATTTGTGTGGGAAGCCTCGCACTTTCTGTATGAAGGATGACAGTTGCTTCATAGGTTGGGGATCCTCAGTGTGGGGAAGTTCCCCCTCAGCTTCTTCCTCTTCTAAGTCGTCATGTGAGAGTAGAGTTTCCTCATTGTCTGGGAACTCTGTTTCTCCTTGGCTGGCTGCAGGTGATGAAAGGCCATTTTGAGTAGTTTCTTCTTTCGGATGAGGTTTTGAATTAGTGGGAGGCTGGGTTGGTGATTTTGGTTGTTGAATCTGGGGATTGCTTTTAATTAGCTCATCTGGGTCACGGTTGGGAGGATCCGTGTTTTCATGCTGTTTCTGCTGCTGTGAGACCTCGTTATCAGAGCTTTCGATCTCATTACTTGACAGAACCTTATCTTTTCCAGTTCGGGATTTTCTTGGCTCTGTTATTCGTGATGGGAAAAGAATTTTTCGTTTATTTTTTCCTATACTTGGATTTTCTTCGCGTACGATGTTGTTCTGTTCAACTGGTTGCTATACTGGGCTGAATCGTTGGTAATATATGGACATTGTTTCCTAATGTGACCCTCTTCAAGACAGAAGAAGCACTGTGATGAGAAATGTAGGTTATTCCATTTATATCCGTGTTGGTTAATTTTGGGAGGTCGTGTAGTGCATCATTGTTTGGAAAGTGCATTAATGCCTATCTTCGAAAGCTTTTAACATGGGCGAATTTGGCCTTTTTCGTGGCTGCCGACAATGTGTGTATTATACCTAACAGAACCGTATCTTGACAACATGGATCTGATTAGTTGATGGGAAATTTCAGGGGAGATGTTTGATAGCATTACTTTTGTCGGAGCCAGTGCTATTGGAGCTGCTTCGAAGTCATAATCGCCGATGTTGACGCCTTTTTGCAGTATGGTTTGTGCCCATGAAACGTGACTGAAATACACCTGCATGCTACAGCTATGCAGGAAGTGTCAGTATTTTTTGCGGGTACAATTTTGGCGATAGCCTCAGATACTCTTCTAGTGCAATGTTTTCTTTGGTTGCGAAAATAACAATTCCATTTTCTCTAGAAATGACGTTGCTGACAGTGGTAGTTATTTTTGCATTAATCAGTTTACTGCTGGCTGATGTGGCATTCGCGTGGGAAATCAGTGTTTTGGGGAACGATAGGATATTTCTCTTTGATGACATTAGCATAACATTTGGAATCGAATGACCTGTTTTCCATGTCCGAGCTATGGACATGGAAAACAGGTGAACTTTGTTCTTCCTTCCGGGTCCGAAGTTGTGGGAGGTCCTTGCTTTGCTGAGTTAGTGATAGTACAGGAATGTGTGGTTGCCATGACAGGATCCTTCACACGCGATAACCGAAGGTGTTAGATGGATAAATAGATAGATAGATTAAAGATACCAAGAAATTTTATATACTTGGTTTTAATCCTTTCCCAAGTAAGCAAAACAAAGTTTTGCACATGAAATTTTTCACATCTGAGCTACTTGTATATAGAGGCTAATGACTTCATATCACTTGCCTTAGTCACAGGAGACCAGGCTGAAAATTACAGAAAAAGAGGCGAGCAATTGATCTTGAAACAAGGTTGCATGTTTTAAAGCAACATGAAGCTGGTACTATAAGCCCGTCAATGTGATCGCAAATGACTTCGAATAGTCTCATTTCCACAGTGATCATCAATTTGAAAAATAAGGATAATATCGTAAAGGCTGTGAAAGGATCTGCTTCCATTAAATCGACGAGAGTGACGAAGCAACGACCAGGTCCTATCGGTGATATGAAAAAGCTACTTTCATCATCGATGGAAGACCTGAACCAAAAGCGCATACCATTTAGTACTAGCACCACTACCGCTAAGGCACTAAGTCTCTTAAGCATGTTGTTGAAAGTTTTTCCATTTGGCTATGCTATAAATTAAAGATACCAAGAAATTATATACTTGGTTTCATCCTTTTAATTCTCATACCGACCAAGGTGGATGAAATAGCAAGACCACCCCATAATTTTTCATGGATCAAAACTTCATCGGCATTCTATCTTTTATCAAGTATTTACCCTCCTCTGCTGTTATTCCGTTAAACGGCGATTTTAGAGCCATTAGCGGATTAACTGTGGTCAAGGGACTTTTGAATCACTTGTCTTTGCGTGTACTGTGTTACTTGAAATTTTATTCATTGTACTAGGATATTTGATCGTGTTTTTTTTTTTTTTGCTGCACAATTTATTTATTGTGTCTCTTTCCAAAAATTGAAGTTTCACATCTGCCAAAATAAATAATTAATCCAGAAATGACCACAGATCAGCGTTTGCAATGAATATATTTTAGTAATAGTAAATTTCCTTCACTTTACTGACAATATAGATTATTTTTCACATATAAAATATTTTGTCAGATATTTATAATTCTAAATAACATTTAGTGAAATAAATATGACATTTTGCTTTCTTTCTTTGCAAAATACCTTTATATGGATTGTCATATTTCAATTTCAGGAACGATTATTTTATTTTTTTTTTTTTTTTTTGAACAACAAATGATTATAAACTGCCTTACTCGGTTTCCGATATTGTATCTTTTTTAGTATCAAAAATTTATACCTAATGGTATTTTATCGGACTCTTCGCCATCTTCTTTTTGCTTAAAATTGCAACAGATTTTTTTTTTTTGTAGGATGCACATTACCATAATATCCAGTGCTTAATCACTATAGATATGTTTAAAATATAATAGGAAGGATATCCTGTATGGTATGATTCAAACTTTATGCTCATTTTTAGGATTTTATACTGCAATCCCCCCCCTTTCTCCTGTCCTGGAACTGAGTTGCATAACTACTTTAAATTTCTACAGCTTTGAAAGCTTTCAGACGGTATTCAAAATCTCTTATTTCAGTTTACCGTTTTGACAAAAGAAATAAAGCAATAATATTGTTGTATATTCGAAGCTTTTAATTCTGTACTCTTTCTTTGCATCCGAAATCAATTGTTCAGCGGTCTGCTGAAATAATTCTAAGATTTAGAAATACTATTCTATATTTTCTATATGTAAAACTGTATACCACACAAAGAAAGTTCAGTCGTGTTATCTTTGGTTTCTTTTTTTTAAAAAAAATCTAAATATTATTACTTCTATTGCTGCTGGTTGCTATTTCTGAAATACGTCTTAGAAATACTGGACGGTAATTCTTTTAGCTGGAGGAAAAGCTAAAAGTATTAAATCACTCTTTTGAGAAACACAAGACAGAAAGTTTCCGAGAAGTCTCACTAAATTGTCTCAAGCAAGAATGTCTTGTTTCGTTTTCAGTTGTTTAGATATCCTAACACAGAAAATCTGACATTTCTTTTACAGGCTGATGCAGTATTTATGCCAAAAATGATTTCTTTATTTAGAATAATCAGTTTCACTTTTATTATCGAAAAATACTAAATTATTTGATACAATTATCTTGAAAAAAATTACTCCTGCTGCTCTTTCTTGCTATCTCACAAATGAATTGTATATTGGGTATACTTTCTAATATTCCTTTCTGCCCAGTAACAAGTTGTAGACTAACGGAGATTACTAACCCCCTCCACCCATTGGGAACCAGATCAAAGAACATGCCCAGCAGGCAGCACACTAAAGTACCTAGTGCAATAACTGAATATTTTACAGGCAGAAATTCCTTGTTTTATTTTGTTTCTCCATCTTTCTCATTGATTAGCAGACATTCAAAACGTATTATTCTGATATTGCATTTGTAGGATGACGATGTTTTTAAATATTAATTTCCCCTATTACCCGATGACACATAACTTCCTGATTTATAATAATTTGGAAATAAAATAATATGTATATTTTCTTATTTATAATTTGCTAATTTATAATAATCAAAGCTTAGTTTCTGTGTCAAAAAATTAAATGTTATGTGGAACAATTATTATGGAAAAATCACGAATTGAATAAAAGCTCTACCTATGAGTTTTCGGGTGTGTGGTAGTGTTGCAGCGGTAACAGGGGGGGGAGGGGAACTATCAAAGTCGAAATAAATTTCAATTCTATTGTGAAAATATGAAATTTCACATTTGATGCATGCACATATACATATTTTGTGTCAGAGAATATACGCAAAAGTATCGCTTACTTTAAAATTGGAGAAAAATATATAAACTAGCAGAAAATATATACTGTACATATCAATATAAATAATAAAGACCGATTATACAGGGAAACCAAAAGGGTGAAAGTGCAAAGAACAGTAGATTACTATACTTTGAAAAACTTAGTGATATGGCAAAATTAGCACAAAAACATTAAACAGTGTTTCTCCCAAGGTAAAGCAATATTTAAGTGAAGAAAGTATGCAAGGATTTATATTTTGTCCTGGAATTATAAACTGTACAATAAAAAGAGAAAATAAAAATAATTTCTATATTTTTAGTCTTTCTAATATAACTAACAGTCAAGTTGCCCAGCATAAAACAAGGAACTGCGTTTCTTGTTATAGTGAACTGAGACTCAGCTTCGCGAGATAATCTGTTTAAGTGTTCACTACAGCGTGAAGGATTATCTAACCTTCTAAAGGAGAGAACAGCCAAATTGCACTTCTTATCCTTGTTCTTTCAACAAGTGTATTGAATCGTATCCAGATTTAGCTGGAATATATATACGTCCTGGCCGGTTTGAGGGTTAAACCAAGTATATAATTTCTTAATATCTTTAATTTACAGCATAACCATGTGGAAAAACTTTAAACAGCTTTTCTCTAATCCAGAGTAATTTAATAATAAGGTGTGACCACTTTTGGCAACCAGTATATGAAAATACGACTTCTGCATTACTTCAACCTTAGTATCACCTTTGGGTTTGGGTTTGGGTTTGGGTCCCACTGAAGAGACCTCAATAATGGTCGAAACCGGTCTGAATAGTGACCTATCCCTTAATATCCCTTAACATCCCATAATGCATAGCATTATGGGATGTTACAGGATTGGTCTGCAAGGAGATGTGTTTTGAATTATGGGATACTAAGGCAAGCGATGCGAAGTCATACCTCTTTTACCTCGAGTTGCCCCCGTCCTGAAAATACTTCACGCGCCAATTGTGTTTGCTTACACTTGAATAAGGGATTAAACCAAGTATATAATTTCTTGGTATATCTCTAATTTGTAGTATCTTCAACATGTTGAAGGAGAGAGGAAGGTCCGTTTACGACTGCGAATTCAAAGATTATTCCGGTTGTTTCATGAGATCCAAGCAAAGTTTTGCTCTGCATAATGAGAAAATGTATGGTGAATCTGCAAGTGCCGTTGAGAAAGCTGCCAAGGAGTTTCTGGAGAAATTGGATAAAATTATTACGGAGAAAAATTATTTGCCACAGTAAATATTTAATATGGATGAGATCTCCTTGTTTCCGAAAAAAAATGCCGAGCGGACATTTAACCACAAAAATCTAAAATCCACCTGGTTTCAAAGCTCTTAAAGACAGTATTACGATTCTGTAAGGGTGGGAAGGGGTAATGTGACTAGATATAAACTGAAACCATTTGAGATACGGCACAGTGAGAATAAACGAGCCTTCAAAACCATTAGGCATACTCTTGATGTTTCATTATCGGAGCAATAAGAAATCGTGAATGACTCAAAAATTGTTTGAGTGCCTTAATCAACTGTTATACGAGTGAATTGGAAAGCAATTATGTGGAAGAAAGTAGAATTCAAAATGCTATTAATTCTAGATAATGCTCCGTGAAAATCGGTGATCTTCACCACGAGATCGAGGTCATGTTTTTTCCTTCAAACACTACTTCATTGATCCAACCGATGTATCAGGGAGTTATTGCAGTGTTTAAGGCTTATTATCTAAGGACAACTGGACAATCCCAATGTTGAATGCTACTTATTAGTAGAAAGGAAAGTGCATGATGCGTTTGCTTGCTATAAACAAATTTATTATGAAAATAAGAAGAGGAAAAAAGGTTACACCAGAAGAGCCACAGCCTGATCAGGGAAGGTAATGAAGATGTGATTATGGAAGAAGATTTAGGTGATTATTCTCCTCTTTTATAGTGGCAGTAACGCATAGTACAGTAAAGTTTTATAAGGTTTAAAATTTACAATTTCAGTATAGTTATTACTGTTCAGTCCCTAACCCCTACAACTCTGTTGATTTAATATATCGACTTATGTCCTGCCAGATGGAACTAACTCCGATATAAGGTGAGGAATGACTGTATATATATATTTTTTTCCCTCATATATAACGCTTGTTTTATTTAAAAAAAGTGTGGGTAATCATTCTTTGGTAACAGGAAAAATTTGGGATTAGAGGATATGAAAAGAAAACTGAAAAGTTCATTACGGTCACTGAATTAAAAACCTTTAGAGAGATGTACGTAAATGTCAGCAAAAGAATTAATCGTGAATTTGTTGATCACTATGGGAAAATAAAGAATCTTTCAGAGTTCGATAAAGAGCTCATTGTTGGTGCCTGTCTAGCTGTAGCCGCGAATTTGAAAAAAGCCGAGCTGACTGGTTTTTCAAAAATGCGAGATATCCCCGCTGTTTAATCAGTTGGAAGAACAATTCACTTTGCTTGTATGAGAGGAGAAATTGCAGTTCTAAGATAGTCTATCAAAAACGAGATCGCCCCTTCTGAGAAGACGTCTACGAGCAAATAGTACTTCCTGTGTTCAGAAATTGGACAAAGAATTTTATGATGGCTGTTTCTAACCCATATCTCAAGAAAGTATGCGCAGAGAATTAAAAGGGATCGGTATCGATAGTCGCATAGCTATACGGAAACCACTGATTCGTGCGAAATTTCTAATTCAGTAGCCAGTATGTGCATATTTTTGCTTTCTAGTAGTATAATATTTTCTTTCTTAAGAGGTTAGCTCTCACCTTCGGCAAAATACTCTTACATTCGGCAAAATACACAACTTCGTTGTCTTCTCATGCCTAAGAAAATTTCATCTCCATCTTATTTTCCGTATCAGGATTTCTTTCCATTCGTTTACATAATGCACATCCAAACAGGACTGTAGTAACCAATTAGATTTAACTAAGGCAATGTGTACAAGCGGAGTGGAGGACTGTAAAATAAGGCAAATTTGTATCACAACCGTTAGAAAACATACTGCCAAAAAATAAATAAATAAAATAAAATAAACGAATTCTTGAATTTAGTGGTGGAAAACAACGTTCCTTCATCGAGGTCCAGGATAAACTAGTCCATACTATTACACTGTCACCTCCGAATTTCATAGTTGAGGTTAAGCACTTTGGTAAGAGAGGTTCACCAGGCATCCATCCAGCTGTTCAATAGAGGACGTAGCGTGATTCATAGCTCCATAGTACAGTTCTCCAAGCTTCCACGTCCCACTTACACGCTCTTTGCACCACTGAGGAGGATACTATATGTTGGTTCGGATAATGCGGGACTTTCATATTGCAGTCTTACCATGGAAACTCGTGTTGTGATTCTGAATGTTTTTGTGCAGATTCATGCTCCATTCGACACGGAACTCCGCAATCAACATGGCGGTTTATACATATTATTCTTCCTAGTAGTGGTTAAATTCTAAACGAATAAGCTCAGGAACCCCTTAAAGTAAGGATCGTAAATCTGAGGCTATTGCTAGATTGTCGCAACATTTTAAAAAATTTTATTATTCATTTATTAGGTGGAGTTAAAGTCATCAGGCCTTCTCTTCCACACCACCAGAAACATTAAATACAAATAGAGATACAGATACAAACACAAAATTACAAATTAATATAATACTTCTAACATATAAAAAAATTATTCAATTTAAGATAGACAAACATATATGCGTTTACTCATATCAGTAAATTAAATTTGAAATATAACTAGTGAAATATACAGGAAAGTGCACACAAATATTGGAGCTTACCCGTAGTTAACAGTTGCAGGAGGTCTACAATAGTTTCCACAAGGCTTCCTTCGATTTGTCTGTCTATGTATCAAGTCTCTTTTTACAATAAGCAAGGTCACTGTTTTTTCCTTGGGACATCCATCGTTTGACATATGGAAGGGGATCCCACTGGTAAATTCGTGAACCACAACTATTTACTGTCTACAAAGATGAGACATTTTTAACTATGAGCACATTTCTTGCTGGTGTCACAATATTGTTCATAATTCTGAACCCCACTCGCACTCTGCATTGCTCACTGTATTGCTTCAACACTTCAGAAGTTTCTTCATGGCATCTGACACATGCTTACCACCACTGTGCTTAAATCCCTATAAAATTGAATGACCTCATGATATCACAGAGAAAACAAATCACACAGATCATTCAATTCGTTTTAACCATGGTCCACGCCAATATCATCCAGCCAATACTCATGTAAAACTATTTTCATTATTTCTGAGTACCTTGTCAGTCTTGCACCGATTTGTCAAATTTTTGATCATATTCTCATGAAATTGTTTTTTATTTATTTCCATTGTGTTGTTCCTATCCCTAAATACTTTCAAGGGAACTCCATTGATTTGATTTGCTTCTATAGTATTCTGACCTTCCCTTCATTAAAACCTCCTCTCTCTTCGTGACGTTTAAATACTTCTGTGCAGGTGTTTATTTGCTCTAGGTAATGTCATAGTTTGTTTGGCAAAGATTCTGAGAGGCTAGAAAGCTCAGATAACGCATCCATCATTATTCCTAAATTGTTTATCAAGTACGTTTCTTCAAGTATACCGGCTAACCCTTGAAATGTTGCTCTTTCTTTACTATCTCGATTTCCATCATAGTTGCATGTAAAGAAACTATGCAATGATGGATAATTATTCCAAATAGAATTCACAGCGCGAAAACTGGATGCAATCCAATGAGTTGACAACATCTTTCCCATTTTGGTGAGACTGCAGAACAACTGTTCTTCAGATTATCTTAGTTCATATAAGTTCTTTGGAGACACACTAAAAGTTGAATATACCTTATCACGAAACACCACAAAATGATTTGTTGTCGTAACATCTTTTATTGAATTGTGCACGGCAAGTTCGTAGCAATGATTTATACAGTGCCACGTTAAAATAAAATGTGGAAATTTTTCTTTCATCAGTGTTGCCAAACCTGCTCTTTTCCTTAGCATAACTGAAGCCCCATCCGTACATAATCCAAACAAATTTCCTAAAGGATTTCTTTTTTTCAGACCGTGCTTTTCGAGACACTTCATAAGTGAGCTCTTAATGTCCATTGATTTGGTGCTTTCTAATTGAATTAAATCCAAAAATAGTGTTGCAACATCACCACCATTTATTGTACCCTGTATGTACACTATCAGATTTTGTATTCTTTCACTATCTCAGTGAAACATAACTCACTATCTCAGTGCCTGTCACATTACCATGTAAAGCACGCCCGACAACTAGTCCATTAAAAATCTGAAGATCAATTAATTTTGGATGAGCTACAAAAGGATGATTATGCTTTGCAATATACGCAGTGTGAAACGCGTGGCAAGTGATTTCGTGAGCTAAAGAGTTTCTGTTCTTCAACAATGTGTCGCAATGAAAATCTCACTTTTACTTCTAATAATTGCTTCTGCACTTTTGTAAGATTTGGTAACTCTATGTTCATAAATTTTCTTTCTGAGTTGCTTTTGTTGGCATTGTTTAGACCCTTCCCCTTTAAGACGTATTGATCCATTTATCCATTCTGATGCTAAGTGAATACCCTGATTTGAAGAACTTGCGCCTAGGATCTGTACCTCTCATATGTTATACACTCCAGACCTCCGTTCTTATAAAATAACAATTGTATTTAGCTTTGAATGCTATCTCCTGGTCGAGTATCGTAAGTCAGCAAATCTTCTTTTCGTTCAACGTATTAATATTATCGCATTGCAACTGATGGGAATCGTGTATTTCTGTGGATTCGTTACAGACTTCTTTCTCTTCAGAAACTACACACAAACTGTCATTACAAACTCGTTTTGCATTATCACTGTCATCCGAGATATTTGTCCATTTAAAGAAGGTACCATTGTACTTATCCATAGTTCAAATAGTGGGCCAACCTAAACACAAAAATATTAAACAATTTTCTTTGTGCTTCTCACAATCACGAGCTGTGATAAAGAACTGCTAATCTGCTGTTCTACTGTTGGTTACTGACTGTTGCTGACAGTGTTGCTAACCAGTAAAGACCAAATATCGCTAAGAATCTGTCAAAATTCCGCTACACTACGCTGCAATATTGTCTGCTTGCCAATCGCTGCAGGATAACGTCTTACAGGGAGCTCCAAACCTCCCCGTCCATTTCATCACGCGTGTGTAATCAGGCGACTGTTGATATTGACTTTATATACACATTAAAACTGTAAAAAAATTGTTGAATAATAACACAATAATGTAGGCATAATTAGCGTAAAGGGAAAAAAGTCACCATACATAAAAATGTTCCCAGTCCGGGTCCGGTGCATAAAAAAGTTCCGGGGTCGGGTCCCGGCTGAATTTAACCACTGCTTCCTAGCACCCTACAGTCACGTTCGGTGAGTGTGATGGATCTTCCACTAAGAATAACATTTGCAGTTGTCTTCGTGTGCTTCCATCTCAATATGCTGTCACGGGTGTGACTAGTTGACTCGAATGACACAATTAATCAACAATTTGCGGAACAGATAGGCCTGAAACATGACTTCTTCTCACAATACCTTTTTCCAACCCCGTCAGTTCCCTTCTCGCAGACACACTTGCATGCACTTGGAAACGTCATATTCCTCCAATATTACAGGCTACAAACATGTGACTCGTTACATGTGATGCACCTTGCCCACGGGAGTGTCCTTTGATTTCTTTATAAGTTGTGCATATATATATTCTACTTTTCATTCCTGAGATTGTTAATTCCTAATTCTCGTTTCGTCCAGTAGGAATTTTAAATATGACTATTTAAATTCTAAATATTATTTAAAGATAAAATGATCTATTCCTATCGTATTGGCCTTTCCACTGTTAGATTGATGATGCGGTTTATGAAGATCTCATCGTATTGACTTTCTTCTTTTTAAAGGAAGAAAACACTGCAATCCTAAAGCCAGTGTTTCCTTAAGAAGAAAATATTCTTTGCACCCAGTTCTTGTTCTGTTAAATTTGAACAGCCTCCGTGGCTCAGCTCGTTTCGGGGATCCGTTTGGAAGGAAAGACGTGGGTTCGAATCCCGTGAGTGACGCGAGGAGTCTTTATCAGGACTTTAGCCGGTCTCATATGGAGATGAAAGCTTTTCGTCCGGAAACTTGGGGTTTACTTTCCCCTTAAAACAGGCAAACCGGTCCCGTGAACACATATCTACATTCGTAAGATACTCTTGTATAAAAAAAGCAACGGGAGACCAACTTGTTGTATAATAATTCCCTAGTTAAAGTAGCATTGCTACCAACTAACCATTGGTCGAGGGAAGAACACACACACACACACACACACACACACGCGCGCACACACACACACACGCACGCACACACACACACACACACACACACACACACACACACACACACATACACACACACACACACAATATTCATTTAATCCATTCAATCAATCAATAATGAGGACATCATTAAGAAATTATTTTAATCAGTTAAATTCGCTGCACTTTTCTGCTTTATATAAAAAAATAGCAATGTTAGTATTATATATCATAAATATAATGTTTGCTAAACTCATCCAAAAATGTATCACTGAATAATCCTGAAGGGTAAAAAAAATTAAAACTTAAATTCTTCTGTTTGTCTGTCTATAACAGTCGGTTAGAAATGGACTTGATGTGCATGAAACAAATTCATGATTTGTTTACTGACGAAGAAGCTAAACTACGTTTCGCAGGAGGTATGAAGTTCGCCAGTGCTGTTTGTGAAGCGGATTCTAATCTTAGAAACAGTAAGTTTATGATGTTTTTAAAATAAATAAAAAAATTACAAATTTAGTGCACATTCAGTTTAGAATTACCTTGAACACTTTTTCTTGTAACTTTCATTACCCTATACATCAAAACTGCGATGCTTAGAATATAGTGAATAGTTTGCTGATATCCTTAGTCCTCCTTCCAGGGCATTGATGTACTATACATTTACAAACTTATAGTAAATTAGTGTAAATCCGATAGGAAGCATACTGTACCTTACACTAAATTACTCCGTCGTTATGGAATCTACTATCACAGCACAAAATGTAACCATTTTTCATGTTGTGTAAAATATTTACAAAGATTTTAACTCGGCTTTCAAATCCACAAATTAAATCGATTTAAACACTGTTTTGTGCATAACAGATTTGGTGTTTTGAATAATTATTCCATAAGAAATTATTAAAAGAGCACCCCAGTATATCACCTATGTTTTTCGATTATTCATTTTCCTATTAATTTTCCTTCTTCACTAAAACTTTTACATAAACAGTTCTAATTTTTTCATGTTCTTTGGATTTTCATTTTTACGTATGATAACCAAGATCAAACACTAACAGAACTTGACGAACAGCAATGCCATGTGAGATTCGAAACTCAGCCTCCAGATTGGAGATACGCTGCCAATCTATTAAGCTGAGACTGAGGATGTAATCCAGTGAGAATGATGTTGATTTCCCATGTTCGTGCACGTTTTCTAAAATAGAAAACAGCAATCTTTCATGCTCACTTATATCGTGGGGTGGGATATATTTATTCGTTTTTAGTGCCTGCTTTCATTTTGATTTTGTTGGATTCTTCCGGAACAATTTCCATTTTTTCCCTTGCTTGTCTGTTTCTAGTTCTGTAGAATTCTGTTCAAGAACTATAATAAGTGCATAGATATCCATCACAAATTGGTGAGAGATTGCCGTTTACAGACTGGCAGTTAGAAAGAATGGAATAGGAGAAAACGATCCAACAAAAATGTAAAACATCTCATGGAAGGAGAAAAGGGCAACATCAAACCTAGGATAATAGCACCAGAAACCACTGGAATGGAAGATTTCATTACACCTAAGGGCAGCAGAAGAATAAAAAAAAGAATTATAGTGAATTGATTGTGTTTTAGCCATTAAAATTTGTTTCTAGAGCTTTCACAATAGCAGAATTGTTTTCACTGAGTATCTGAAAAATCAGAGAATATCAGTGTTGAAATGTTGAGGTCTCTTCTTTCCATTTTCAGGCCAGCTTGTTATTTTTTATTTTTTTCTAAACGTTTTTGTCTCAAAATAAGTGAGATATGAATCGTTTCATTTCTTTCTAAAATTTAAAGTTTTGTTTGTAAAGAATCACATTATTTCATTACTGTACTTTTAATTACCTATGGTGCTTTTCTAGTAGCCGTTAAAATTTTACTTGTCTTTTATGCGAGTGACTTTAAGTTATTTGTCGCGGTCTGTAAGTTATTTGCATGACATACAGACTGCGATTTTGTCATTATTTTCGAATAATCCATCATGTTAAAAGTGAATTTCTTGTAGTCTGACTGAGTGGTGATGATAGTGTATAAACACTATGGAAAAGATTGACATCAACTGGGTTTATATTGGTCGAAGTAATTTATTTGATACTAAGTAAAAAATGCCGAAGTTTCGCCAACGTAACTGTTTGGCTTCTTCAGGGTGAATAAAATAGATACAAAACAACTTAAACACTAAAACTGTTTATGAAGGAATGAACCGAATACAATTGTATTTTTTACAAATACAGAAGAACCCGTACATCACACGCATCGCTCACAACAACAATCTGAAGAAATACGTTATAAATCCACCATCGCCATTTCTTATGCTGAGACAGTTTCCAAAAGGTTTGCTACACTCCTCAAGCCATATTAAACACGAGAAGCTTTTAAACCTTTAAAGAAACTATCCGCCAATTTTTAAGATCTCCAAAAGACAGTCATGCTTTCTTCAAATATGCCGGTGTCTATAATATCCCCTGTTCATGCGGCTTAAACTATATTGGTCAGACCTCTAGAAGTTTGGAAATCAGAAAAAAAATAACATATAGGAGATGTAAACAACAACAGAGAAGACAATTCGGGGTTAGCACAACATTTCTCAAGGGAAAACCGTTCCATATAATTGGACAAAAGCTCCATGCCCTATTTAGAGGAATATTTCAGCTCCCGAATCATAAAAGAAGCCATAACAGTAATTCGTTCTAAACATAACCTCAATAGAAACCAAGGATTAATTCTCGCTAATATTTGGAAGACTCTCATAAGATCTCTAAGCATGCCAGAGTTAAATCTCGCTGTTAATTACAGAACGTTCTTACATAACTGTTGTTATGTAAGAACGTTCTTACATAACAACAGTTGACATCATATACGCTGTATGCGTGTGATGTGTACGCGTTCTTCTGTATTTGTAAAAAATACAATTGTATTCGGTTGTACAATGTAACCAGTTTTAGTGCTTAATTTGTTTTGTATCTATTTTATTCACCCTGAAGAAGCCAAACAGTTAAGTTGGCGAAACTTGTCAGTATTTTTTACTAAGTATCAAATAAATTACTTTGACCAGTATAAACCCAGTTGATGTCGATCTTTTCCACAGTTCATGTGGTCAAACAATAACATAAAAACAGTGTTATGTTATGTTACATTCATCATTTTTATTGCTCTTCAGTTATCATTGATCCCATTTTTTGTTGGAGTTTCCTTTGTGTGTAAGCGCTTTCACAAGCTGATTACATATGATGATGATGATGATGCAAGTGATATCACGCAGGGGCTTACATTTTACAATTCATTTCATGAATTGCCATTTCAAAGCCAGATAGAAATTCTTCCGTTATTTCTACAAGTGGATCTACGTGGACTGTATGCCAGACTTCTGAAGACAAACAGATATCTTTGTCCAACACCATTCGTTTGTTTTTCTATTTTGTCAGACAAGCTGCTATTTACGCTGATTTTATTTATTATTCATGTTTTGTTTATTTTGTTTATTACTGGAATGGTTTTTAACATGTGTGGGAAAAGACCATAACTAATTGTTATTATGATATCTTTTAGAAGATAATAGTTGAATTGTCAACAATATCGCCGAGCTTTTTTTTTTTTTTCAAGTTAATGTTCATATAAACAACATATGTTTCATGTGGATAAATTATATATTATGATGTTGGGACAGGTTTTATTGTTATTTTGAAAAAAAAAAGATAAAACACTTGGAATTTGTATATAAGGAGATGAGCATCCAGTTGCTGACATGCTATGTGTCAGTGTTTGGTTGGCATAGTGATATCAATTTTTTTTTTTTTTCTAAGAAGTGAAAGATCAATTTTTGGTGCTAGCTCTATAAAGTTCGGTTAGTGTGAACCATTGCATTTTCAGCTAAGCATTGCAACATGGCTTAGTGGTTCAATTGTTTGTAGTGAAGTGAATGCTTGTGTACTCCTCTCTCATTTATTTAGAAGGATAGAGACAACCTAGAAACAGAAAATGCCTCTTAGCATATTCAGTGCCACTGAGGCTTTGAAGCATGAAATAGATATTTGCATAAATGCCACTGCTGCTTCTAAGCATTGTAAGATCACTTGTTTCTACACTGTATTGTCTGACTTTGGCGGTCGAATGGCGTGAATACAAGCACCGCGGTAAGGTCATTCTGGATGGCCTGGGCCATGATGTCATAAATGATTGGCAGTGAACTTGTTAATATACTGCCTCTGCCCCTTTTATTTTGTTTTTGAAGGGTTACTGATTATCACTTTCCATTCTTCTTTGTCGAGCATCCGTGGCTCAGTCGGTTTCGACGAGGCCTGAAGGGTTGGAAAAACCTAGGTTGGAATCCCGTCTAGGACGCGAAGAATCTTTTTCAGTACTTTTCACCTGAAGGTGAGTTAACCGGACTCATTCTGTGGTAGAGCGTCTTATCTCCAGGAAACAAGAAGATTTTCATTCCTCAGAACAGGCTAACCGTCCATTAGAGCATATGCAATTAACGAACATCATACATTGGCCTCATAGCCTGAGTTGCTTCGTCTGTAAATCGAAATAAACCAAACCAAATCTTCTTTGTGTTCGCAGTTTTATATAGGAGTCTGCATGTCTGTCAGTTGCATTTGTTCTTCTGCCCAGGTTTCCTATTATCGACAGGGATGAACAACCCGCCACTACGTATGAGACTAGATAACTCACGTTTATTTTAAATGCCCTGACAAATTCTACGCCTCCTAGATGGAATTTGAATCCAGATGTTACAAACCAAAGTGCAGCGTCGAAACAGACTGAGCTACGGAGACACAACAAAGAAGATGGAAAGGGATAGAGTTCCAGCGGCGTATTATATTAGCGAGGTTATATTACAAGACTGAAGAGATAAGGGATCTTGGCGTATTGATGGATAGAAATTTGAAGTTCAAATGTCACATAGCAAAAGCTGCAAATACAGCTGGGAGGATAATTGCGATGTTGAAGCGACCCTTGAGATGTCAGGATAAGGAAGTCATTTTGCCTCTTTATAAGGCTTTGATAAGGGCACACCTGGATTATTGTGCGCAGATTTGGTCTCCCGGGTTCCAAGGGGATAAAGAAGCTGTGGGAAGGGTGCAAAGAAGAGTTACAAAGATAAAATCCGGATTATGGGATTTAGATTATGAGGACAGATTGAGAGTATGTGGATTGCGAGTATGTAACAGGAGATAGAGGTCTATAAACTTTTGAATAGGTGTGATAATATATCAACTGTTGAAATTGTTCGTTATATAAAAGTTGGAGAGAGAACACAGGGACATAATTTGCCTTTAGGGATAGTGAGTGCATGTGGTGTAAATGAATTTAAGGAAAGATATGATAGCTGGTTTGGTTGATTTATAGTTGATGAGTCCTTCACTCACTGAATATCTTAGATAAGAAGAAGAACCAGTAACATTTCAAAAATAAAACAAAAGGGTAGAGACAGTATAGTAACAGTACACTGCCACTCATTTATGACAAAATGCCCCAGGCCATTCAGAATGACCCCTTACCGCAGTGCTTGCATATTCACGCGATTCGACCGCCAAGGTCAGAAAATGCAGTGTACAAACATGTGATCTTACAATGCTTAGAAGCTGCAGTGGCATTTACGCAGTGCCTCTACAAACCGCTTTAATAATATTTATTATTTTTATGTAGTCTCAACATATTTTGTCACTATTCTATTGTTTGATTTTGCACATTCATTTTGGATTTATCTCCTCATTTTTCTGGATACCGTGACTGGTTTGGTGTTTCATATGAGTTGGCTTCAAACAACGGACACCTGGTCTATGGTAAAATTATTACTACCCGCAATCGATATTTGAATTATGTGATATTTCATTACACTTTACTGAGATGGTTTTTTGTACCATAATAGCTGTCGCAAATTGCCTCTCCTATCCGTTCTTTTCATTCATTCGTTCTTACCGACATGTTTCCATTAGATTAATCATGGTAGAACGTGGGTATGCCTGTTTCAATATTTTGAGGGTTTTTTTGTAACATTTTAAATTGTATTTCTTATACAGGGGATTAAGCACGATTCTCTGTCCAACAACTTTGGAGGGCTACCTACTGTAATGCAGTTGAAGCCACTCCCTAAAATGTGTTCGTGTGTCTCTTCTATATGTTTCTAGAGATTTTTAGAAAGAGTTTAATCTTTGGCTGTCATTGTTGGATGCATAAATATTAGTTAGATTTATTATTTAGTTTGATAATTTTATTCTAATAATAAACCTTCTAGAGCAGACTGCACAACTTGATTGTCTTTGAGGGCCATATCCAACTTGGACCACCTGACCAAGGGCCAGATCACTTCGGACCTTGAATCTTAGACTAGTCCACTGCAGCTAAACTTAACTAAATTTGTTAGTAGGTCTACAGTAAATATTAATTAACATGCATATTTACATTTTTTAGAGAGTTACAATTAAAATTATAATCAAAATTATTTACAAACAGATATAGCTGCAAAATTTCTCAATAAAAACCACTTAAACATAAACACAAAGTTTACTAATAATTTCACCGAGAATATCACACTCATTCTCACTGAAATATTAGTGACTGAATGTCATTTTTTCATTGAAAATGTCACAATGTGACACATTGCATTTCTTTGTTGCCACTATTTTATCAAAGTTTGGTGTGATGTTTGAAATGGCAGTTCTTAATATGGCCTCTAAATTGATATCACTTAAAGATGAACGCTGTTTGGTTTTGTTCAAGTTCATGACCA